>NC_061811.1:900000-967500 GCF_021462225.1 Girardinichthys multiradiatus
GCAGGTGTTTCTCTGAGCATGAGTGGGAGTGGGTTTGGGAGTGCTGAAAGCTCCTGTGGTGTGTGGGTTTCTCTGTGGCTTTTTGACACTGAACATCGAGACTGTTTCCATGCAGACAGAACTGAAAATGAACAAAATGATTCTGCAGCTTTTGAATATTTTCACATGTGCTTTTCAGTGGTCATGTATGTTGCTCGGTGATCTCCTGAGGATCTCTGAGTGTTTCTACTGCAGGGAGCGAGATGAGGAGGACCTTTACTGTTAAAAAACAGAATGTCAGGCTTTTGTTCAACTGAGGGTTTCAGTCAAATAGTCTGTTGTGGTGCCAGTTCTAGATCAGAGATTAAGGGTGTCTGTCAGTCGGTCTGCTGTTAATTTCCTCACAACATGTTCCTTGGCCTTAATTGTCGCTTCAAGCTCATGCTACACATGTGGTGGAAGGAAGAGAAGTTAAAAAAGTGATGTACAATCAGACAGCACCTGCAGTCAAACTCTCCTTCAATTGGCTCAGACACTCAGAAAATGATCAGTCGAAGATCATTTTCATGCCTAATGATGCCGCTGGTTATTGAGGTAATGTGATTTACAGATATCAGCACGTTTTGCATGACGGAGACACACAAAAAAGTAAAAATCTCTGTTAAAGAAGACATTTTCTTACCTGATAAACTTTATGCTTGTAAACAACACCCACAGTCCCCTTTGTGGTCTGGCTGTCGACTCTAGTTGAGCTATCTGTGGCAGCTTTAGCATAAACAACCTTGTGTGGTTCATACTAAAGCGAGGCTCTCGATTTACCGTTCGCTCTACGTTCCTACCCTCACCTATGGGCATGAACATTGGGTCATGAACGAAAGAATGAGATCCCGGATACAAGCAGCTGAAATGAGCTTCCTCTGCAGGGTGGCCAGGCACTCCCTTAGAGATAGGGTGAGGAGATCAGAGTAGAGCTGCTGCTCCGCCACATCAAGAGGAGTCAGTTGCGGTGGCTCCGGCCTCCCCCAGGACGTGTTCCAGGCACGTCTCACCAGGGGACGGCAGGACACGCTGGAGGGACTATGTCTCTTGGATGGCCTGGAAATGCCTTGGGCTCCCCACAGAGGAGGTGGAGGAGGTGTCTGGGGAGAGGGAAGTCTGGGTGTCTCTACTGAGTGTGCTGACCCTGCGACCCGGTCCCGGATAAAGCGGAAGACGATGAGTACGAGTACCTCGTGTCTTCATTGCTCAGCTTTGGGTTGCTCCTTCCCTAGTTTAAAATTGTTCTGTAATCCCAGGGAAAGACATGGTCCCAACAAGAAAATAGTTTTTTTGATGGATGAGTAGAAATCTATCCTCTTCACTTGTTTATTTCCCACCTTTCCTGCATCAGTTATCTTTGTTACTAATAAGCAGTCATTCATCCAATGTATCCTTGTTAAAAATGCCATTTTTGTCAAAAAAACTATTTGGTCACTGATCACTTTGAAATATGTTCAATGCAGTCAAATCAGTTTTTTATTAAATTGGAAAAACGTTTTAATTACAAGGAAACCCAAGAAACTGCATCGAGCTACTTAATTGGCACCAATTTTTAATCCTGACAAGCTTCAGGCAATGGTGGACAATTTATTGGATTAAGATGTTGACTTTGCAGCAATCCCTCATACTGAGCATGCATGTAGCGACAGTGGAGAGGAAAAACTCACTTTTAACAGGAAGAAACCTCCAGCAGAACCAGAACCAGGCTCAGTGTGAGCGGCCATCTGACACGACCCACTGGGGGTTAGAGAGAACAGACCAGAGACACAAAATCGGGGTTCCACGAAGGGCTTGACCTGAGAAACGTGGAACGTGGGGTGAATCCTGATGGAGTTGGGTAATCTCAGTCGTACAGCGACAGGGTTGATGGTCTTGGAGATTGGGAAAGGTCCAACAAATCGGGGTGCCAATTTCCGGGATTCTACCCTTAATGGGAGGTCCTTGGCGGAGAGCCAAACTTTCTGCCCCACCTGGTACTTAGGGGCAGGGATCCATCTCCGTCCAGTTGGCCGTTCTTGACTGAACCAGTGACATTCTGATCATCGACCTCCTGGCCTTTCTCCATATTCTGTGGCACCTTAGGTCAGCCGCTTGGGCGGACGGAACATTAGCTTCTCTCTCCTGAACTGACAACATGGGTGGCTGGAAACCAAACACAACATGAAAAGGAGACAGACCAGTGGCACTTGATTGCAAAGAGTTCATGGCGTATTCAACCCAGGGCAAATTTTGTGACCACTTGGTCGGGTCAGACTCACATAATATATGAAGTTTGGTTTCAGCTTCTTGGTTGGCTTTCTTGGTTTGGCCATCAGACTGAGGATGAAACCCTGAGGAAAGGCCAACAGAAATTCCCAACAACGAACAAAACTCCTTCCAGAAACGTGACACAAATTGGGGTCCTCTATCGGAAACAATGTCATTTGGGATTCCATGGAGCCTGAAAACTTCTCGGGTCAATATCTCACCCATCTCCTTAACAGATGGAAGCTTCTCCAACGGCACCAGATGAACCATCTTTGAAAATCTGTTCATTATGGTTAGTAGTACAGAGTGACTATTAGAAACCGGTAGACCTGTCACAAAATCCATCGCAATATGTGACCATGGGCGAGGGGGAATTGGCAAAGGGTGCAACAACCCTGCAGGGGGGCAATGAGAAGGCTTAGCTCGACAACATTGAGTGCATTCAGCAACAAAGTCTTTGACATCCTTGACCAGTGATGGCCACCAAAACTGAGTACGAACTGTCTGAATGGTTCTGCTGATTCCTGGATGACAAACTAAACGAGAGCAATGACAAGACTCCAGTACCTCAGGCACAAGGCGTTCAGGGACAAAACAGCGGTCAGGTGGACATGATGGTGGGATAGGCAGATTTCTAATGGCTTCCTGGACCTCCCTTTCCACCTCAACTCGGGACACAGGCAACCTGACGGTTTCACACGCAGACTGAGATTCTTCAGGCTCTTGAATTCGGGATAGGGCGTCAGGTTTGCCATTTTTATTCCCTGGCCTGTAAGACAGGGAGAAAGTAAAACGACCGAAAAACAGAGCCTACCTAGCCTGTCTGGGGTTTAGCCATTTTGCTGATTTCAGGTACTCCAAGTTCTTATGGTCAGTCCACACCATAAACGGCTCCTTAGTCCCCTCCAGCCAATGTTTCCACTCTGTCAAAGCCAACTTGACGGCCAGCAACTCTCTGTCTCCCACGTCGTAATTCCGCTCAGCCTGTGACAGAGTCCTTGAAAAGAAGGCACATGGGTGAACACGATCATCCTCACCTCTTTGGCTTAATACGGCTCCGACCCCAGTGCTTGAGGCATCCACCTCCACAATAAACTGTCTCTCTGGGTCAGGAGACCGTAACACTGGAGCTGACGTGAAGAGTTCCTTTAACCTATTGAAGGCCTTCTCTGCATCCTTATTCCACACAAATTTCACCTTGGAAGAGGTAAGAGCGTTCAGGGGAGTAGCAACCAGGCTGTAATTTCTGATAAACCTCCTATAAAAGTTTGCGAAGCCCAGAAATCTTTGAAGCTGCTTTCGATCAGTTGGAACAGGCCATTCCAATACGGCCTTAACCTTGGAGGGATCGACAAGCACTTGATCTGGGGAAATGATGAAGCCTAAAAAGGAAGTGGTAGTTATGTGGAACTCACATTTCTCTGCCGTGACAAACAACTGGTTTTGGAGAAGGCGCAGGAAAACAGCTCTGACATGTTTTCTGTTGTTTTCCAGATCTTGAGAATATTTCAGTATGTCATCAAGATAAACAAATACGAACTGACCCACCATGTCTCTTAGAACGTCATTGACCAATGACTGAAAAACTGCAGGAGCATTAGTAAGTCCAAATGGCATGACCTTGTATTCATAATGGCCCGTAGGTGTGTTGAAAGCCGTTTTCCACTCATCTCCTTCTCTGATTCAGACCAGATGATATGCATTCCTTAGAAAATATCTATCCAGGGATTTGATCAGATATCTATTTTTAACTGTTATCTCATTAAGGCCTCTATAATCAATGCATGGTCTCAACGAACCATCCTTCTTCCCAACAAAAAAGAAACCAGCACCTGCAGGAGAGGAAGAGGGTTGAATGTGCCCTGCCTTTAATGCCTCATCAACATAACTCTTCATGGCCCTGTGCTCTGGACCAGACAAATAATAGATTCTGCCTTTAGGGGGTGATGTGCCAGGAAGCAAATCAATAGCACAATCATACGGTCCATGGGGTGGCAGAACTGTGGCCTTGATCTTATTAAATACTTCCTATAAATCATGGTATTCTTGCGGTACCTTGGATAAATCTGGATAGGTTTCCTCAACCTCATTCTCCACACTAACCTCCGTAGCAGCAGACAAAAGGCAGTCAGCTGAACATGACTCAGACCAACCCAGAACTTCTTTTTTCTTCCAGTCGATGTGAGGGTTGTGTTTCTGCAACCAGGAGGCCCCTAGGACTACAGGAAGTTCAGGTGAATTAATGATCATGAAAGTTACTTTTTCTTGATGATTACCTCCAACTGTTAAGGTAATCTCCTCCGTCCTGAGATGTGAATTGTTCATGCTGTGACCATCCAAAGCTAGCACGTTTCTTGTGTCAGCTGACAGAATAAGTTTTATGCCGTTCTTATTTGCAAATGTTTCGTCCATGAATTCAGTATCTGCTCCTGAATCAATAAACACGGCCCCCTGGAGAGACAAAGAAGAGGTTTGAAAATGGGCAGGAAACAAGAAGGAGGAGGCAGATAGTTAACTTCGGCTCAGTAGAGACCTCCCTTGCTCTGCTGAGCCTGTCCTTTTAGTGGACACCTGAGTGCTAAATGTCCCTTCTCTCCACAATAAAAACAGAGCTTGAATCTTCTCCGACGATCTTTCTCCTCAGGGGTAATCTTGGTTCTGCCCAATTGCATGGGCTCACAATTATCATTTTCCTCAGTGAGAGGTGACCGACTCCTTCTCTCATACCGGTGTACAGAAACCTGAGTTAATGATGAGCGACCTTTCTCATGGTGCTTCTCCTTCCTTCTCTCTGCCAGTCGAATATCAATGCGAGCAGCCAGATCCTCGAGTTGTTTCAGGGAAGAAGGATAGTCACGGTCGCTAGCTCATCCTTGATGTCTGCGTTTAATCCTTTCATGAATGCATCCATTTGTGTTGCCTCATTCCAACGGCTCTCTGCAGCCAACAAATGAAAGTCAATTATATAGGACGAGACAGACTGATCACCCTGTTTGAGGGACAATAATCCTCTTGCGGCCTCACGACTTGGAATGACCAGGTCAAAAACTCGAATGAGTTCCTTGAAAAAAGTTTCATAAAGATCACAAGATGCAGACCTGTTACGCCATTCAGCAGTTCCCCACTGTTTCGCCTTTCCTGCCAGCAGAGATATAACAAACGCCACCTTGGAACGTTCAGTGGGAAAGGATGACGGCTGAAGCTCAAAATGAATTTCACACTGAGTTAGAAAAGCTCGACACTGGTCTGAATTTCCCCTGAACATCTCAGGTGGAGAGAGGCGTGGCTCCCTTACCTCTGCTGTTGTCCGTGTTACTTGGGCGTGGTTTCTTTGTGACGGTGGAGGCTCGAAGACAAGATTACCAGAACGTAATGTGGAAATTATTTCCTCCATGCTGGAACCCAACCAGGAAAGGGTCTCATCAACGTGGGTACGCCACTGTTGTGCTGGCGATGGGTCCATTTTTGGCCAGATTTGTCTGCTATGATTCAGAAAAAGGCAGACCCAAGATTCAGCCAGACACAGTACTGAAAGTTTAAAAGGTTTATTCAGCCACAGAAAAACATTGCACAGGTAACACTCCTCACAGCTTCCAGGAATCACTAAGGCAGAAAGAGGGATTAGTGACTTGTAGTCTCCAGATTTTCCAGGGATCAGAAAAGCCACTAACCTGCTTTTGTCTTGAGTGGAACTTGAAACTCAGAGGGGAAACCTCAGTGGGCAGCAGACAGTGATCTCAAGGGGCAAACAGAGGCATAAACCAGATGCAGGAAACAAGGTCGACAACCAAAATCCAAATAGTCCGACAGGGAGCAGGCAGAGGCATAAATCCTAAAGGCAAGGCAAGGTCAAGAACAATGATCAGACAGGAAGGAACGCTGGATATCTACTCACACGATGGCTTTCAAAAATCTGGCACCGTCTGCTTGTCAGAGTCAGTATATATCAGGGAAGACACGGGTGCTTGGCTTTCCACAGATTGCACTAAACTGCAGCAGCCACCAGGTGCATCTAATCTGCTGATTGCAGCCAGGGAGACAGGGTAGATCAGACGTACCACAATCATAACAACTGATGGTCATTGTTATACTAAAAACCACAACAATTGGGATACCTCTCTCTGTCAGACTGACCATAACCATTGGAAAGAGAAGGGGTCATACAGGTAGCAGAAATGGAGGGTGTGTTTGCACCTCATCCATAACTGAGCCGGTTTAGGCTAAACCTATATGGACAGTAAATTAATTTATTTGCTGACTTAATGGACTTTGGTGTAGTATGAACCTTTAAGTAAGGAGGAATCAGGAAGATTGTTGGTGTTAAGGACTACAGGAAGGATAAGGGGGTATGATTAAATAAGTTTCACTTCTTCATACCCCTTTTGGGACATAATCACTAAATTTTACACATATGATTTTATATAGGTGACTAATTAAACCTAATGCTTGTTTGTATGTGTTAAATTTATAATTTTACTGGATGGTCTGAAATAAAAATCATTCATTCATTCATGATGTCTGCCTCACGGACTAAAACTGGGAGCTGGTTCCACAGGAGAGGAGCCTGATAACTAAAGGATCTGCCTCCCATTCTACTTCTAGAGACTCTAGGAACCACCAGTAAACCTGCAGTCTGAGAACAAAGTCCTCTGTTAGGAACATATGGACCAATCAGATCTCTGATGTATGATGGAGCTAGATCATTAAGGGCTTTATATGTGAAGAGGATAATTTTAAATTCTATTCTGGATTTAACAGGGAGCCTATGAAGGGA
Source organism: Girardinichthys multiradiatus (assembly GCF_021462225.1). Classification (NCBI taxonomy): domain Eukaryota; kingdom Metazoa; phylum Chordata; class Actinopteri; order Cyprinodontiformes; family Goodeidae; genus Girardinichthys; species Girardinichthys multiradiatus. The sequence continues at coordinate 907,040 of NC_061811.1, forward strand.
AGCTTTATATAGGTTCCAAGATACCTTTAGTGATAAAAGATTTTTAGCAAAAACATGAAAGAAAACTAAATATTTTCAATTTCCATCAATTTACTGAGATGTAGGTCTGTTTCTCGGTTTTTAAGGAAATAAAACATTAATGACAGAAATAATCAGCGTTACGGACCGATTCTAACACTGGTTTTTATCATCACAAGGTTTGTTTTGTCCTTGTGTAACAAAGTCTGATGCTGTCCTTGTGACTCATCCATCAGTCCCACGCACATTATCTAAAGGTTATTCTCAGTGTTTTAATGGTTTACAGTTGATTTGGTGGAATAATTCAAGGAGGAAAATGTAACCATGCATCAAACCTTTCAGCACTGGACTTGTGGTGGTTCTGTAGAGAAATACAACCTGAAAGCAGAGTTCATGTCCCGTTTTAAATCAAATACTGTTAGTTTTTACATGTATTTCTGGGATTTGACATTTGTTCTGTCTTGTCGGTGCCATTTGCAAAATGATCCAGAACAGAATCCTTCCTTCCCACTCCATCTGCACTGTGAATAATTCAGTCTGTGAGAAGCTGGTGTAAGCAGACAGGTGTTCCCTCAGGATGGCGCCTCCTGCTTCACCGTCACCATGAGACTAAACACTGAACTGACAGTGAGAATCTAACCTCCAAGCTGTGAAAATCAGCCATTTCTTTATGACAGGCATGTGTCTTTAGGCTAAAACATCTCAGCAAACATCTGGATGTAAAGACTCGGCATGTTATCCACAATTCTTCATTTTTATGTTACAGTTTGAAATCGGTTCAACTTCATCAACATTATGTATTTTATCCATCCATCCATCCATCCATCCATCCATCCATCCATCCATCCATCCATCGTCTGTCTTCCGGGGTCAGGTCGCGGGGGAAGCAGCCAAAGCCGAGAGACCCTGACTTCCCTCTCCCCAGCCACTAGGGCCAGTTCATCCAGAGGAATCCCAAGACGTTCCCAGGCCAGCCGAGAAACAGTCCTTCCAGTGTGTCCTGGGTCTTCCTCTGGACCTCCTCCCGGTGGGACGTGCCCAGAACACCTCACCAGAGAGGCGTCCAGGAGGTGTAATGGAAAATTATTTTTGAAGTGTTCTTAAGTGCTACGACCTTTATTTTACCTCTCTCCTCTGATCTCTAGATCCATTATCAGAAGTTTTATGGTTTACACTCCCTGAAGGGTTATATCCCAAGGGAGGGTAGATGGGTGCCCTCATAAATAACTTTGTTACCTCTGACCCGGGGTGGGTCTAGGGGCCATAAAACTAAACTCTTTGAAGTTGAGATAACACCCTCATTCTGCTATAAATATGGTTTGTAATTTGTGTTCGTTGCTCTGCTTCTCTGACTTGTTCAGTGAAAGAATTATTCAAATGCTGAATGCCTTTGAATAAACTTATACAGATAAAGTCCGGGCTCTCTCTTGTTAATGAGCTGACTTCTCTCTCACTTTGATAAGAAAATCCACCACAGAGGCATCCTAACCAGATGCCCGAGCCACCTCAACTGGCTCCTCTCGACGTGGAGAAGCAGCGGCTCTACTCTGAGTCCCACCTTCTCCAAATCCACAAAGCACATGTATACCAGTTGGGCGAACTCCCATGAACCCTCCAGAACCCTGCTGAGGGTGTAGAGCTGGTCCAGTGTTCCACGGCCTGGACGAAAACCACACTGCTCTTCCTGAATCTGAGGTTCAACTGTCCGACGGACCCTCCTCTCCAGAACCCCTGAATAGACCTTACCAGGGAGGCTTAAGAATGTGACTCCACTATAGTTTGAACACACTCTACGGTCCCCCCTTTTGAAAAGGGGGACCACCACCGCGATCTGCAAATCCAGTGGAACAGCACCCGATGTCCATGCGATACTACAGAGTCACGTTAACCAACACAACCCTACAACATCCAGAACCTTAAGGTACTATGGGTGAATCTCATCCACTCCCGGGGCCTTACCACCAAAGAGCTTTTTAATCACCTCGGTGACCTGAGCACCAGAGATTGGAGAGCCCACCCCAAGGTCCCCAGACTCCACTTCCTAGGTGGAAGACATGTCGGTGGGATTGAGGAGGTCTTCGAAGTACTCCACCCACCGACCCACAACGTCCCGAGTTGAGGTCAGCAGCACAATCTCCCTTCTGTAAACAGCATTGGTGTGTACCCTCACCCCCCCCGAGACGCCAGATGGTGGACCAGAATCACCACAAAGCAAGTACGGAAGTCCTTTTCCATGGCCTATCCAAACTCCTCCCATGCCCGAGGTTTTGCCTGAGCAACCACCCGATCAGCTGCTTCCGGAGTCCCTTAGGCCAGCATCCCTCACCGCTGGTGTCCACCAGCGTGTCAGGATTGCCGCCACGACAGGCACCAACAACCTTGCAACCACAGCTCCGCTAAGCCGCCTCGGCAATGGAGATGTGGAACATGGCCTACTCGGACTCAATGTCCCCCACCTCCACCGGAACATGTTTGAAGCTCTCCCGGAGGTGGGAGTTGAAGCTCCACCTCACGGGAGACTCCACCAGGCATTCCCAGCAGACCCTCAAGATTTGTATGGGTCTGCCAGGTCTGACCGGCATCCTCCCCCACCATCGGAGCCAGCTCACCACCAGGTAGTGGTCAAGACATGCGGCTGCAGACCAGATGACATGACAACAAAGTCAATCATCGAACTGCGGTCTAGGGTGTCCTGGTGCCAAGAGCACATATGGACACCCTTATGCTTGAACATGGTGTTAGCTATGGACAATCCATGACGAGCACAGCCCAATAACGAAACACCACTCGGGTTCAAAACGGGAGGGCCATTCCTCCCAAGCACACCCCTCCAGGTCTCACTGTCATAGCTAATGTAAGTGTTGAAGTCCCCCAGCAGAACAAGGGAGTCCCTCGGGAGGGGCGGTCTCCAACACCCCTCCAAGGACTCCAAAAAGGGTGGGTAGTCTGAACTGCCGTTTGGTGCATAAGCATAAACAGTCAGAACCCGTCCCCCCACCCATAGGCGGAGGGAGGCTACCCTCTCATCCACCGGCGTGAACCCCATTGTACAGGCACCGAGTCGGGGAGCAATCAGTATGCCCACCCCTGCTCGGCGCCTCTCACCTTGGGCAACTCCAGAGTGGAAGAGTGTCCAACCCCTCTCAAGGAGACTGGTTCCAGAGCTAGAGCCGTGCGTTGAGGTGAGCCTGACTATTTCTAGCCGGAACCTCTCACACCAACTCAGGTGCCTTCCCCACCATAGAGGAGACATTCCATGTCCCAAGAGCCAGCTTCTGCAGCCGAGGATCAGACCGCCAAGGTCTCCGCTTTTGGCCGCCACCCATACCACATTGCACCTGACCCCTTTGGCCCTTCCCACGGATGGTGAGCCCATTGGAAGGGGGACTCACGTTTCCTCTTCGGACTGTGCCCGGCCAGGCTCCATGGGTGAAAGCCCGGCCACCAGACTCTCGCCAGCGTGCCCCACCTCCTTGCCTGGCTCCAGAGTGGGGCCCCGGTGACCTGCGTCCGGCCGAGGGAACACTGTTTCCATTTATTGTAATCGTCATAAGTGTCTGTGGGCTGCGCTTTGTCTGATCCCTTACCTAGGACCTGTTTGCCTTAAGGGTGACCCTACCAGGGGCATAAAGCCCCTGACAACATAGCTCCTAGGATCATTGGGACACTCAAACCCCTCCACCATGGTAAGATGGCAGCCCAGGGAGGGGATCTATTTTATTCTCACTTTAAATGTCTGTATGTTTAACACTGAGGCATTGAATCTAAAACATTAGAGGACCAAACCTCAACGTTCTCCATGATGTCATCATGACTCCTCAGGATGAGGGCACTGAATCAAACCAGCAGTGAGATCACAGTTTATGATCCCAACCCAGTGTTGAATGTATTTTAAATGACTGAACTGAACTTTAATCGGTTTGATTTGGATGCAACTCTAATAAATACGATTATATTTTAGATGGAATCACATATTGCTTGGGAGGAAATATTCCTAAAATGGAATGTATTTAACTGGATTTTAATGCAATTACCCGGATTTGTCATATTTGTTCTTTAAGACTGAATTGGTCGCAATCACAACAAGCAGGAGGGTTTCAAAATATATTTCTTTCTTTCTTTTAACAAGATTTAAGAGGAGGCTGTCAGTCAAGCTTGAGACAGGTCTCCAAGCGGCCACTAGGGGGAGAGGAACAGTTAGGCTGGGTTTGGATGGAAATAAGAAGATTGTATGGATGAAGAGAGGTTCTTACTGTTCTTGAAGTGAAGGATGATCCAGGAGGAAAAAAGGTCACGTCACTGAGCTGAGTTTGACAGGAGTTTGGGTTGTTAAGATAGTCTTTCTGTTTTTCAGATGGAATCCAAGGAGCAAGGAGGGTGGACAGGCAGGTGAGTAAGGAAGCGGTGGTGGTGAGGGTTTCTGTGTGAGCACCAGGTGAGCTGCAGCCGTGAAATGAGGAAGGAGGTTTGGGCAATGGTTCCCCAGTAGGTGCCAACTTAAGGAATGAGTCTTTCGGATTTTTGACAATGCTTCCAAGAGATCTACTGAAGATTATGTGAAGGAGGACAAAGAGACAATCAAACATGGATCAGAAAGGAAAAACACATGCAAGAGGGGAGCCTGATTACCGCTCATGAAAGCAACCGCTCTGGCGTCTGTTCTGGGGATCCAGGCTCTCTTTAAGCTCCTCCTAAAGATCAGTAATGAGCTGCAGCTCAGGTGGCTGCACCTGCCGGTCACACCCTGGAAGAAGTGAGAGAGCAGAAACAACCCAAACAACCTGTGCACAGAATTAATGATATGACAGGATTTTAATGTACTTAACTGGATATTTATTTTAATTACTGGTTTGAATGAAAATGTAAGTGAATTATAACTTTGCTGAACTAAAGTAATGCGTGATTTAATTGAATGAAGTTGTAACTGGATTGAACATGAATTGGACTAAGCTGGATTTGAATGAACCGGACTCTTCTTTGACTGGAACGGACCTGAATCTGATTGGATTGGATCGGTTTAGACTGAGTTTGAATGGATTAATCTGGAATCAATTGGATTGGAACTGACTGTGTTGAACCGGTTTTGAATGAGTTTCTATTGGACTGAATTAGACTGTGAGACTTTTAAATTAAGGTAGATTATTAAAGGCTGTTGGTGATTTTATTTCTATCTGATTATAATGAGATGCTTTGTAACTGAACAAAATACAGTGGAATAAACTGGAATAAATGTATTAGAATGTTGCTGTAAAAGATGAAATTTGATTTTAGTTGGAATAAACTGGAATCAGACTTTAATGAATATTACAGCTGATTTAAATCTGACTGGATCAGCATAAAACAAGATTGGAAGGTACTGGTTTAAAGGAACTCAGACTGCATTGAAATGGATTTCACCAATGTTCTGTTGGGCTGAACATTTATTGGATTGAACTGGACTGCATTGAATTTTAACTGACTCAACTGCTTTGGGTGTAAGTGGGCTGAACAGTACCAGATTATGAAGCCACATTATCATCAAATCTAAATCGTACTTTTCTGGACTGGACTCTTTTCCATTGAACTGGAACTGCACTGAATTTGACCAAGTTTACTTTACTGGACTGAACCATAATGGGATTGAATTAGAAAGCATTTACTTTAAATGAACTGGACTGAACTGGACTGTATGTGATTGAATTAAGGTCCGGTTGTATTGGATTGATCTGTAACGATGTCAGGATGCCCTCAGATGGGTCTGTTGTTAATTGGTTCCACATAAATCAGTGAAGCTGAAAATATTTCCCACAGACTGGATCAAATTAAGGTATGAGGTGAAGTTCCTCTTGGTTCTCCTAACTGACCCCAGCCGTTTTTTATGTTACCTTGATTATCACCTCTGACTGGATGATAACATGTTGTTTACTCTAGCACTAGATGACTTCATAATTCATTTCTAAATGAGCTCAGCAGAAATTTCAGGTATGAGGATTTCCTCACTTCTCACCAGTTTTACCTCCTGCAGCAGCTGTTTCATCACTTCCTCCAACAGAGGCAGAGAGGTCACACCCAGGCTTGAGAGGGAGAGTCCCGGTTTCATTGGTCAGAAGATGAAACCATATCAGCCCATTGGTCATTTAGATGTTGGGTCAAATTTTCTGGTAACCCTCAGTCAGGTCTGAGCAGATGTCTAAAAGCAGCTCTTGGTCATGGAAGGTCACATGGGAGGTTGAAGGTCATACATGTGAGTTGACATGTGAAGAAAGCAGTCATGGGTTCTAGCACGGTTCTGGTCATATAGATTCTGTCTGCATCTCTGATGACATCACGGTCAAACAAAGTCTGGTGATGTGTGGCCGTCGTTGTTACGTTTTTAATGAGATCCAATTCGGCCGTGTGCCTGGAATCTGAAGCGATCCTGTACCTGAAACAGTTACCATGGTAACCAACGGGTTGTATCTGCTGGTCCTTTTTCACTGAGGCCAGGACAAGAGCATGTAAACATCTGACCCATACAGTCAAGATCTCTGCATAAAGGTCTAAAGGTGTTCATCCTAAAGTGTTGCTGTAAGAAGCTGAAAAAGCAAAGCAGGTTTCATCTTCTGGGGTCTTCATGGTTTTGTTCTGTCTTTATTTTCTGTGTCTCAGTTTCTCCTGAGGTACTGGGGTTCCTGACAGCCATTGGGCTCTTCATCATCCTCATGACCTTCCTCTTCTGGTACCTCAACAACAAACTGGTACTAGAGAACCCAGGGAGCCTTCAGTGCCTTGATGAGTTCAGGAAAAACACGGAGCTGCAAGGTGAGTCTGTCTTTACACTGTCAGGTCACCATATATAGGTTCTAGGTTCTAGGTTCTATAAGAGGCTCGTCTTATAGAACCTATAACATCTGAGACTTAAAAACAGGATCATTATTTATTCTAAGTAATGAATCTGCAGCCCTGGTCAGAAGTTTCCATCCACTTATCATGGGAATGAGCATCGTTTAATGAATTATTATCTAACATACAACTGGAATCATTTTTAAAAAGCGGAGGCTGAATCATGCTGTGGGCCTGTTTTGCTGCCAGTGGATGTAATAATAAAGAAATAGGCCTACCTCCAAATTCTTCAAGCAAACAGTGACTGAGGAGCTCAGCAACATGCAGTGAACACATGAATATTCACTGTCACACATTATGAACCCAACCAGCTTTAAATGGTAATGATGCCAATAGAATTTAAAGCTGAATTAAAGATACTACATGAGTAACAGACAATTCTACTGTAGGTAGAGCAATAAGTTATTTTAACGCTCTGCTGCTCCCTGCTGGATAGAAGGTGAACCTGCAGCGTTTTCAGGAAACGAAGCAAATTCATGGTAAAATCTTTCAGTATATAAAATTAGCGTTAGTTTTATTTATCAGTTATAATATTAGTAGTAAGAGTACATGCATGTGATAGTAGATTATATGTTACAGTGAATATAAACCAGATCACATCTGCTAGTAACTACAGCTTGTTATTTTTTTATGTTGGTTGACAAGTTTTAGTTTGTTTCATGGATATTTTTTAGAAATACATGTTTTTGTTTTGTAGTTCAGATTGTATTGTCATCTGATGAAATGTTTTTCGCAGAGATTTACATTTTAAATGTTTCCATAAATATGCCTCTGTTGTGTAACATGTCTCTGTGTTGCATAATGAACAGAACACCATGGCAACAGGTTTATTTGAAGTTATGCTCATAAAACCTGCTTGTGTCTGCTGCACAGTCTCCAGTGGAGATCCTCAGTGTTTTTGACACATCAGTTAGGATGCCTTACAGCACAGTTTCTGTCACGTTTATTCAGTAGTCAGTCAGTCAGTCAGTCAAAGACACAATTAAATTAAAACATGATTATAAAATCTACAGAGCACATTTAATGAATCAATTAAAAATAAACACAATAGTAATAAAAATATGTTAAGCAAATCCTATATCCCTGAAGACAACATGAGAACAAAGAAGCTGGTTTCACAGTCAAGGTCTAACAGTCTGAAAACCCTCCAGTTTTACATCTGATCCTTGGGACTATGAGTAGATGAGGGCTCCTGTTGGAGGATGTGGTCCAAACTCTAAGTGGAGCTGATTGTCATCTGGATAAAAGGAGATATAATTAAATGTGTTATTGATCTGTCCATGTGTGTCAAAAAAGAAGTGGGCCCAAAACGGAGTTCTGGGGTATCCCTCGCATCCGGATCATTGGCCTGAACTCGGTTTCTGTCTAATTCAGCAGAAACTGATTAATGATTTATCTCTCCTGCTTTACTCTGGGAGGAACTGGATCAACATTAGAGTAGACCTTGAAGGGAATGCAGCTGTGGTAGCTGAGATGAACCTCTTCAACATGTGAAGATCCTTGTTTGTTTCTAAAGAGAAAACAGGATCCAGTATCTGACCCATTTTATGAATGGCTCCAGAAACAAAATCTGCAGCTGTTGGCGGGTCCTGACTGGACCAGGGGTCGAGAAATTACAATACAGTAAAATGCAGTTCCAGAACTTACTTTAAATGCCTCACATTCAAAAATAGCAAATTATTTACCAGATTAGAGGTGAAACTGTCTTTAAAGACAACAGCAGCTCCTCACAGATGTGCTAAAAACACCTGTGAGGTGTGTTTTCAGCACACCTCACAGAAATCTAGAGGACACATCTATCAGATCTACACAGTTCTGGTTCTGTTACCATGTTTCAATAAGAAATTAAAAGTGTTAATTGTCTGTGATAAAAAAAAAAAAGTTTAAAAGTGAAGGATCTGTTAGAAATAGATCAGTCATTTAACCCTGAACTGAATGCGACGGGTCAGAGGTCCTCAGACCTTGTTCTGGACAGATACCTCTTCTTTGAGGTTCTGTCCCTTACCAGCTGACCTGACGTCACTCATCTTAAGTTACCTTCTTGTCTCCGTCCTCCAGCAGACAAGGCCTCCACTGATGCCGACCTGCAAGACTCCTCTTCGGACAGCGAGGAAGAGCTGATGGGTCAGTATCAGGAAGCGGTCAGTCGCTCCCAGGGCCTTCTTGGGGGAGCCAAGGCAACCTGTAATGCCAAACACCTGGGAGGGTTCAGGTGGGAGAGCCGGCAGAAGTACAGCCCTCTGGCTGCAGAATATGACGGATACAGCAGCGAGGACTCAGCAGATGATGGTAGGTCCTCCACACACCACCCTTTATGCACAAATGTACCCCAACAGCAAAATGAGAAGGTGTTAGAAAACAGGTGCAGGTTGCACACGCTGATGCAGGCTGTTGGTTAATCCAAAGAAGCTCCTGTTCAGCACACCCTCTGTGGGAGGGTTGAGAAGCAGTCAGCTGCTGCAACAGGCTTTCTGTTTTATCCCCACAGAGATCCCTTCCTAACCTACCAGAGTCTCACTGAGAATTGTGCTCTCTGTTTTCTTTTATTGATAATTCAGGGTAATCTGAGTCACAGGAGAGGAGTGGTGCTGACCTCTTGTGTCACCGCTGTAAGGCCCTAATCTTCAAAGATCCCAAATAGGAGGCACAAAATTACTTGTACAAAAAAAAATTGCCAGTGCAATTAGTGGCTGTGTTGCGTGTGATCTTCAAAGATTGCATCCTCAATGGATACCAGGTGCGAAGCGGCGCAGACCGCCCTATTCAAATTGTGTGTGCTACTGGCTGGCAGTTACTGCCCCCAGCGGAAGAAGAGGAAAAGCAAACAGCTTCTCTCTGCTGTGGTGCTTGAAACATGCAGGGGTTTCTTGTGCTGCATCATTATAAATGATCCAGTTGCTGATGTTTTCCTTCGGTTCTGTTCTGCTCCTGCTGTTTAGATTGTTACAGTTTGTTAACCTTTCTCGTCTTATTCACAGCAGCAGGTTTGTTATCGCAGCCTCTGCCCTGAGGAGATTATTTCACCTCTCCGTTCTTTTGCGCTGGGCGCCTCTGAGTGAGTAATTGCACATGCAGAATGCTGAGTTCAAAGTTGTTCTGTGAGCTACTTTTTGTTTGGGGTTCGGACGGACCCAGTGAGGCAAGGACTGCATTCTGCTTCGTCTTCTGTCAAACTGGCCAATCTATATTAACAATAAAAGAGACAAATAATGTCTCTCAAATAATTTATTAGAGGTTTGCCTCCTTGATCTATTAATTCTTTTCAGAGACTCTCTGTGTTTGTTTTAGAGTATTTGTTTGAAGAGTTCAGAGTTTATTTCAAGTTTGCACATTCATGAAGGGAATCACGCCAAAAACTTTGTGCCTGCTGTTCTGCTGATTTTACACAAGCAATCCAATTACCATCTTGTTTGTAGATCAGCTTTGCGGATACAAACAGGTTTGTGTGTTTACACTTTTGAAAATCAGGCCCTTAGTCTTCATGATGATCCCTCCCAGGCTAGGTCATGTATTTTAGATGATTACCAGCGCTGGTGTATGGCTCTCCAAGCAAGGTGTCTCCTATCAACATGTCCAAAGCCTCATGACATCAGGTTCCTCTTCCAATCTGAAACAGATGTTATTATTGGATCAGCTGAAGGAGGATAATTTCATGAACTCCAATCATGCAGTAGTGGAAGCTCAGAGATGCAGGTAACGTGTTCTCTCTGATGCTGCTGATGGTGTTTGTCTGAGTGAGGAGATCTTTATCTCCAGGACATATGTTTGATACATGAGGAGAATTGTCCCAGAGCTGCAGAATGAAGGAGTGTTTCTGCTCAGCATAACAAAACACTAAACAAGCAGAAAGAAAGCAATGATTTCAGGTTTTTGTCTCTGCTGTCAGTACTTTCCTGTGACCACTAGATGTCGATGGACTCACATCTATTTTATGTTCTCCAACATTAAAATTCAGTCAGTCATTTTCTACTGCTTCTTCCATAGTGGGTCATGGGGCAGCTGGTGCCTATCTCCAACAGTCTATGGGCAAGAGGTGGGGTTCACCCTGGACAGGTCACCAGTCCATCACAGGACAACACAAACAACCACACACACACTCATTCACCAAAGGGCAATTTAGAGTGACTAGTTAACCTAACAGGCATGTCTTTGGACTGTGGGAGGAAGCCAGAGTATCTGGTGAGAACCCACATATGCACGGGGAGAACATGCAAACTCCATGAAGAAAGACCCCCAGCCGGGAATCGAACCCAGGACCTTCTTGCTGCAAGGCAACAGTGCTACCAACTGGTCCACCTTACATTAAAATTCAGTGTTACATAATTCAAATGTTAGACATAGAGACATTTTTACTGTGGAGAACTAAACGGGTTAGATGAGACTGTAGGAGATGATGAAGACGTCCAAACTAATGACTGTTAAACGAAGAAGGTAGTTTAATTATAAATATGGGTCACAATTGTATTATCAGTTCATAATATATCGATAATCAAAGGATAACATGATTTTCATCAGCAGGGAACCATATTAATGCATACTTTATAAAAAGAAAATAAAACCACAATGTTGAAATTGTAAGGTATTTATTAAGTCATCCAAGGTTTAACTTTCTCCTAATGACCTAATTTAAATAAATGGAAGAAGTTGTTCCAGGGAGCAAAACCTTTTGGATCTCAGACCAGAACACAGCCAAATCGGAACATCAATGCATGACTTTGGACTGGCTCATGCTGTGTCACCTGTCGTTGAACTGGACAGAAACTTGACAGGTTAAAAAAAACTTCACAGAAAACTTTATATTAAATATTTGACAAAACACAATAAACCGTAAAAAATCTCCCGTTCAGTTCGGGGGATTGCTGTACCGTTCGGTTCGAGGGATTGCCATACCGTTCAGTTCGGGGGATTGCTGTACCGTTCGGTTTGAGGGATTGCCATACCGTTTGGTTTGAGGGGTTGCCATACCGTTCAGTTTGAGGGATTGCTGTACCGTCCGGTTCGAGGGATTGCCGTACCGTTCGGTTAAAGGGATTCACATACCGTTTGGTTCGAGGGATTGCCATACCGTTCGGTTCGATTGATTGCCATACCGTTCGGTTCGATCGAATGCCATACTGTTCGGTTCGAGGGATTGCCATACCGTTTGATTCGAGGGATTGCCACACCGTTCGGTTCGAGGGATTGCCATACCGTTCGGTTTGAGGGATTGCTGTACCGTTCGGTTCGAGGGATTGCCGTACCGTTCGGTTTAAGGGATGGCCATACCGTTTGGTTCGAGGGATTGCCATACCGTTCGGTTCAATTGTTTGCCATACTGTTTGGTTCGAGAGATTGCCATACCGTTTGATTTGAGGGGTTGCCATACCGTTCGGTTCGAGGGATTGCCATACCGTTCGGTTCGAGGGATTGCCATACCGTTTGATTTGAGGGGTTGCCATACCGTTCGGTTCAAAGGATTGCTGTACTGTTCGGTTCGAGGGATTGCCATACCGTTCGGTTCGAGGGATTGCCGTACTGTTCGGTTCGAGGGGTTGCCATACTGTTCGGTTTGAGGGGTTGCCATACTGTTCAGTTCGAGGGATTGCTGTACTGTTCGGGTCGAGAGATTGCTATACCGTTCGGTTCGAGGGGTTGCCATACTGTTCGGTTTGAGGGGTTGCCATACCGTTCAGTTCGAGGGATTGCCGTACTGTTCGGTTCAAGGGGTTGCCGTACTGTTCGGTTTAAGGGATTGCCATACCGTTCGGTTCGAGGGATTGCCATACCGTTCGGTTCGATTGATTGCCATACCCTTCGGTTCGAGGGATTGCCATACCGTTTGATTTGAGGGGTTGCCATACCGTTCGGTTCAAAGGATTGCTGTACTGTTCGGTTTAAGGGATTGCCATACCGTTCGGTTCAAGGGGTTGCCGTACTGTGCGGTTCGAGGGGTTGCCGTACTGTTCGGTTCGAGGGATTGCCGTACCGTTCGGTTCAAGGGGTTGCCGTACTGTTCGGTTTAAGGGATTGCCATACCGTTCGGTTCGATTGATTGCCATACCGTTCGGTTCGATTGATTGCCATACCGTTCGGTTCGTTTGATTGCCATACCGTTCGGTTCGAGGGATTGCCGTACTGTTCGGTTTAAGGGATTGCCATACCGTTCGGTTCGATTGATTGCCATACCGTTCGGTTCGATTGATTGCCATACCATTCAGTTTGAGGGGTTGCCATACCGTTCGGTTCAAAGGATTGCTGTACTGTTCGGTTCGAGGGATTGCCATACCGTTCGGTTAGAGGGATTGCTGTACCGTTCGGTTCGAGGGGTTGCCGTACTGTTCGGTTTGAGGGGTTGCCATACCGTTCAGTTCGAGGGATTGCCGTACTGTTCGGTTCGAGGGGTTGCCGTACTGTTCGGTTTAAGGGGTTGCCGTTGCCGTACTGTTCAGTTTAAGGGATTGCCATACCGTTCGGTTCGAGGGATTGCCATACCGTTCGGTTCGATGGATTGCCATACCGTTCGGTTCGAGGGATTGCCATACCGTTTGATTTGAGGGGTTGCCATACCATTTGGTTCGAGGGATTGCTCTACCGTTCAGTTCGAGGGGTTGCCGTACTGTTTGATTTGAGGGGTTGCCATACCGTTCAGTTCGAGGGATTGCTGTACCGTTCGGTTCGAGGGATTGCCATATCGTTTGATTTGAGGGGTTGCCATACCGTTTGGTTTGAGGGGTTGCCATACCGTTCGGTTTCGAGGGATTGCCATACCGTTTGTTTTGAGGGGTTGCCATACCGTTCGGTTCAAAGGATTGCTGTACTGTTCGGTTCGAGGGATTGCCATACCGTTCGGTTCAAGGGATTGCCGTACTGTTCGGTTCGAGGGGTTGCCGTACTGTTCGGTTTGAGGGGTTGCCATACCGTTCAGTTCGAGGGATTGCCGTACTGTGCGGTTCGAGGGGTTGCCGTACTGTTCGGTTTAAGGGATTGCCATACCGTTCGGTTCAAGGGGTTGCCGTACTGTTCGATTCGAGGGATTGCCATACCGTTTGATTTGAGGGGTTGCCATACCGTTCGGTTCGAGGGATTGCTGTACCGTTCGGTTCTAGGGGATTGCCATACCGTTCGGTTTGAGGGGTTGCCATACCGTTCAGTTCGAGGGATTGCTGTACCGTTCGGTTCGAGGGATTGCCATATCGTTTGATTTGAGGGGTTGCCATACCGTTCGGTTCGAGGGATTGCCATACCGTTCAGTTTGAGGGATTGCTGTACCGTTCGGTTCGAGGGATTGCCGTACCGTTCGGTTTGAGGGATTGCCATACCGTTTGGTTCGAGGGATTGCCATACCGTTCGGTTCGATTGATTGCCATACCGTTCGGTTCGATTGATTGCCGTACCGTTCGGTTCGATTGATTGCCATACTGTTCGGTTCGAGGGATTGCCATACCGTTTGATTTGAGGGGTTGCCATACCGTTCGGTTTGAGGGATTGCCATACCGTTCGGTTCGAGGGATTGCCATACCGTTTGATTTGAGGGGTTGCCATTCCGTTCGGTTCGAGGGATTGCCATACCGTTCGGTTCGAGGGATTGCCGTACTGTTCGGTTCGAGGGGTTGCCGTACTGTTCGGTTTGAGGGGTTGCCATACCGTTCAGTTCGAGGGATTGCCATACTGTTCGGTTCGAGGGGTTGCCGTACTGTTCGGTTTAAGGGATTGCCATACCGTTCGGTTCGAGGGATTGCCATACCGTTCGGTTCGATTGATTGCCATACCGTTCGGTTCGTTTCATTGCCATACCGTTCGGTTCGAGGGATTGCCATACCGTTTGATTTGAGGGGTTGCCATACCGTTCGGTTCGAGGGATTGCTGTACCGTTCGGTTCGAGGGGATTGCCATACCGTTCGGTTTGAGGGGTTGCCATACCGTTCGGTTTGAGGGGTTGCCATACCGTTCGGTTTGAGGGGTTGCTGTACCGTGCAGCACTGAAACTAAAAAGCAACAGAAGCAGTTGCAGCTTTCCTGTTTTTCCAAGTGATGATCTGGAACATGATTAATCATTGTAATCTTGGACAGCATTTTGGTGTTAGAAGTTGTTTTTGTGCTTGCGGATGTCTCACTGTTTTTTATCTTGATGCTAACGTCGGCCCTGCTGACCCTGTCCTGACTGTATCTTTTGGTTTGTGTTCTTCACATAAATCCTGCACTTCTTTCCTCATTCTTGCCACCTTCACAGAAGACCTCTGCAGAAAAATCACCAACTTGAATGTGAAAGAGCTGCCAACTCAGTTTCTGTATGTGAAAGATGAGAGGAATTCTTGACTAAATTGCGACACATATTTTAACAGCTACCTTCAGTTAAACACATCTCTCACTCAGACTCACACCTTGTTCTCACATCCAAACTAAAATATTGGATTTGTTTTTCAGATAAACAGCTAAGATGCTGCAAAAAGCCAAAACCGTTTTCATTATTTCCTCTGACAAGCAGCAACAAATGTTCATCATTATTTTAACTGCTGCTGTTTAATTGCTTACCTTACAGTTTCTACATTAGATGGCGCTCATATGGAGGAGGTTATGTTTTATAAGAACCTTGATACGGCTGAATGAATCATCTATGATGATTCTGAGTTGGAAATTCATATTGTATTTATTCTGCTGTTTCTTTCTTATATTATTATTTTGGCGTTGCACCTCTGGCCGTTAACTTTTTTTTTCATAGACTTCTTTGAAATATGTTCACATGATACTGATGACTTCTTTTTATCCAGAGGATTTTATTTACTTTGTCTTACAGGGATTTCTGTGTTTTTTGTTGTTTTTTTAGCTTCGCCATTTTTTATTTTGTGTATTTATGTATGAATTTTTGCTCCCTGGCAGAATAGACGATTATCACTGGGACATTTGTAGTTAAATAAAAGCCAAAATATGCCAATAATCTTGCAGGAGCCAATTGTTAAATAACAAAATACCTTTTGGGCCCTTTTGAAGTCAGCGACATGCAGAATCATATCTGTGCTTAATAAAACAGTGTTGGCTGTTTATGCTGGATTATTCCTTTATAAAATCTGTATTGTGCTGAGAGCTCAAGTGTACTTGGTAAAGGAGCAGCTTCACAGAAAATATCTATCCTCTTTGATAATTGGCGAACATTTTGGGGAAAACCTGGTCTGATCCAGAGAGACGGCATCCATCCCACTTTGGATGGAGCAGCTCTTCTTTCTAGGAATCTGGCCGAATTTATTAGTTCTCCAAACCTCTGACAACCCAGGGTTCAGACCAGGAAGCAGGGTCATAGTTTAACACTCCTCTCTGCAGCTTCTGTACTGCTACCCACCCATTACCCTATTAAGACTGTGTCTCGCCCACGGCCAAAATTGAATAGATTAAAAAATAATAAAAGGAGGAAGCCATAAAAATCTCATGGAAATTAACAACTTCGACTGAACAGAAAAATAAAACTATTAAATGTGGCTTACTGAACATAAGATCTCTCTCTTCAAATACTTTGCTAGTTAGTGACCTGATTTGTGACAATCAGATTGATTTATTTTGCCTCACAGAAACCTGGCTGCAGCAAGAGGATAATGTTACTATAAATGAGTCAACAACTAATTATTTAAATTTTCACATTCCTCGAAATACTGGGTGAGGAGGAGGAGTAGCAACCATCTTTCAGTCGGATTTATTGATTAGTCCCAGACCAATCAATAGCTACAACTCTTTTGAATATTTAATCCTTAGTTTTCCTCATCCAAATTGCAAAGCACTAAAACCTCTTCTGTTTGTTGTTTTGTACCGTCCACCAGGCCCTTACTCTCAATTTTTAGATCCGTTTTCAGACCTTTTATCTGATTTAGTGTTAAATACAGATAAAGTTATTATAGTGGGGGATTTTAACATTCATGTTGACACTGAAAATGATAGCCTAAATATAGCGTTTAATGCTATCTTAGACTCAATTGGCTTTGCTCAAAACATTAACAAACCTACCCACCTTTGTCTTCATTCTCTGGACCTTGTGCTGACATATGGCATTGAGTGTAAATACGTAACAATATTTTCTCATAACCCTGTCCTGTCTGACCATTTCTTAATAACCTTTGAGTTTAATTTAACCGAGTTCTCCACACCTGAAAGAAAATGTCATTATAGTAGATCATTATCAGACAATGCTGTAACAACCTTTAAAGAATCTGTTCCACTTTAAATTTCCTCAGCATCACCAAACTACCAGCAGAGGGAAGCAGTTAAACTTTCACCCTTTCAGAAATTGATTTTCTTGTTCATGGTGTTACTTCCTCATTGCCAGGTGTATTAGACCAGTGTTTTTCAACCCTGGTTTTCAAGACAATGCGACAGTGGAAAGAAAAACTTAACAGGAAGAAACCTCCAGCAAAACCAGAACCAGACTCAGTGTGAGCGGCCATCTGCCACGACCGACTGGAGGTTTAAGAGAACAGAGCAGAGACACAAAATTTAGTAAGTCACTTTGATCAAGCAAAGGTTTCTTAAGTAAAGGTTTAATTACAGCTACCTTAAAGGCCTGTGGTACTTCTGCCTTTCACATTTTACTTTTCCTTCCCATAGAAAGTACTCCTGGATCAGTGCTTCTTTGTTCTCTTTGTGTCTCTGCTCTGTTCTCTCAAACCCCCAGTCGGTCGTGGCAGATGGCCGCTCACACTGAGCCTGGTTCTGGTTCTGCTAGAGGTTTCTTCCTATAAAAAGGGAGTTTTTCCTCTCCACTGTCGCTACATGCATGCTCAGTATGAGGGATTGCTGCAAAGTCAACACCAGTGACTGTCCACTGTCTCTACATGCTCATCCAGGAGGAGTGAATGCTGCAAGTCACTGACTGGATGCAATCTGCTGGGTTTCCTTAGATAGAAAAACTTTTTATCCAATTTGAATAAATAACTGAACCTGACAGTTTGATAGTTAGAATTAATTGGAATGTATGAACCTGACTTAAAATCTGAGTGATTGGATTGAACTGACTTGAGACGACATGTTGTGAATTGGCGCTATAGAAATAAACAGAACTGAAACTGAATTGCTTTAGGAAACGCAGGAAGGCAAAACAACCTAGTTGAGAGAAGATGAATGTCAGAGAAGAGAGGCTGGGTTAGACGTGAGCAGAGAGGGTAACCATCCTAATTGGAAGGCTGGAGAAAAGAGTAGTGCCTTTACACAGCAGCTTCCATCACATCAGCCGCCCCCGGCTCAGTGGGAAAAAGCAGCTCAAAATGGATTTGCTCCTTTTATCAAGCCCTCCATGACACTGGGTTAAGACTCGTTTGCCTCTATCCTGCTGCTGATGTGTGAAACTTTGAGCTGGTGTCTCGCTTAGATTATTAAGAGGGAAAGTTTCAAGAACTCAGCAGAGAGCTGGAACAATGTGTCGGAGGAAATTACATCATCACAGTGTTAGTGCTTTTCTAAAAGTTAGGAGGCAGCTGAAGAAGAGGTTTCTTTCCCCCCAAACTTGTTATCTTCTTCATCTTTTGTTTTCTTTCTTGTTTTTTGGAGGAGCCAAGATTTAAAGCTTTCCTTACCAGCGTCCTTCGGGGAGGATTTTCATTGGCTGCTCAGGTTTTGTTAATCCTAAACTTACACAGGAGGAAAGATTTAAGAATGCAGCCGACATCGTTAGTCTTTGTTTATGCAGCAGGAACGTTGAGCACAGTCTTTGCCTTCTAGCAGCTCAGTCATTTATAAAGGTGAGATATGCTGTTTCTTTACAATGTTTTAATTAGACTTTTCTCAAAGTCTGTTTTATATTTGAGAGGCCATGCAGCAGAAACTCAACTGCACAAAAGTATTCACACTGATTTTGCCCCATTCCACAAACTTCAATGTTTTATCGAGATTTTCTGTGACAGAACAGCAGAAAGCAGACCAGAACTGTGAGGTGGAAGGAAAAGAATTCATGGTTTTCTGCAGTTTCTATAAAAATAATTCTGAAAAGTGTGTATCTTTATATTCATCCCCCATGAGTCAGAACCACCTTTGGCTGCAGGTCCAGCTGTAGGTCTTTTGGGGAATTCTTTACCAGTTTTGAACATCTACAGACTGACAGCTTTTGTAAAACAGCTCAAACTCAGTCAGACTGGATGGAGAACATCTGTGTTTTAAAACCTTGCCACTGATTTTCAGTTGAATTTAGGTCTGGACTTTGACCAGGCCATTGTAGCACATGGATATGCTTCGAGCTAAACCATCCATTGTATCTCTGGCTATATATTTAGGGTGGTTGTCCTGCTGGAAGGTGAACCTCCACCCCTGTTTCAGGTATTATGCAGCCTCTAACAGGGTTTCTTCCCGGATTTAGCTCCATCCACTCTGACCAGCTGAAGAAAGCACCCTGCATGATGCTGCCACTACTGCACCTTCTCAGCTCTGCACACATGTAGATTTCGCTCTTATTCCTACATGATCACATTGATTCCTACAGTAAATTCATAAATATAATTTTTAACCCCACCCCTTTCCAATCAGTTATAATGTAAAGTCTAAAATACTAAGGACATGTCAAACCAACTCATTAATAAATCCTTTATTGTATTTGGGAAAACACGTAGACCAGCTAGATCAGGTTGATCATGGAAACTGCTGCAAAAGAATGATTCAAACTAGCTCAGTCCAGGTTTGACTGAGAAACAGTAACAACCCGCCTGTGACAATACTGCTGATCCACCTCCTGTTTGAGCGGTATTGGAAGATTTAATTCGTACTTCTATAGCATTTTATCAAGTCCCCAGAAACCCCAAAGCACTTTATACTACAATCAGCCATTCACCCATTCATTCTCACACTGACAGTGGTAGGCTACAATGTAGCCACAGCTGCCCTGAGGCACACTGACAGGAGTGAGATACGCTTCTTTAGGCAAATAACACTCCAGGATGAAACGCTACAGCATACAAAATCTGATTACCAGATAAGTCAGGCTGCCACAGATGTTTTGGCCTCGTTAAAAACTGCTGCTGCATGATGCCGCAGCTCAAACATGCCATGCAGACTGCACATGTGCACCACGGCTAATGAAGATCACAGTAAAAATAATCCTTACTGTCAGTTAAAATGCTCACTCTGGACAGATGAAGATTCACTCACCCTGGCATGCAGAATGCTAGAAACGTCATCTGATGGTATGACCTGTGGTGTGATTATCTCTAGCATCACTCACAGAAAACTGAAATTGAATTCCCAGAATGTCAGTTGATTCTTGAGAATGTAACAAAATAATACATGGATGCAGTGGCATCATGGGAAATGTAACATACCCGGTCCAGACGCAGCAGAACACTGAGAACATCCACTATTCAGGATGGGAGGACATTTAAAGCAATACATATTTCAAACATATTCCACTGAATCTGTTTCATCCCCTCACATTTAGACCTGGGTAACACATTTCTACACCAGGATACATGACAAGACAGCAACTTTAATAAAGACTGTATTAACTGAAATGTCTTGGGAAAGTTTTTGTTGTCACTCCTTTTCGTGTTTAACTTCACAGGAAATACAGTAAAATGAGCCTTACCTGGAACACTCCCACCTACTTTGATGGAAATCTGTGTAACCAAACTCTCCTCCTCCCAAACCAGCAAACTGCATCCAGAGGATGAGGAGAACGCCACCCCTGGATGAGCTTCAGCCACCTCCCTATCAAGATGAGAACGGCTCTCCGAGGATGTCCTGCACCCTGTCAGACCTCGGCGATGCCAAATGTGATCTCTCCCAAACCAGCGGCAGCCCACACCTGTCCTTTGGAAAGTGTCTCAGTGAGGCCAGTGATGGTCAAGAGAGTGAAGGTTACCTTAACAAAGGTTACGAGGAGGATGTCCCCAGTGACAGCACGGCTGTCCTCAGCCCAGAGGTACATACCAACACTCTGCATGACAGAGAGAGTATGATGTTTCTGTTGGACCTGAACTTCCCACTGGTTTTTTTAGGACATGTCAGCTCGCGGGTCAGCTGTGCAGTTCCCAAAAGGCTACGAACCAGATCCCATCGCAAAGTACGGCACCCTGGACATCGTGTTTGACTACGACTCAGAGGAGCAACAACTAACCGCGACCATCATGGCAGTAACTGATCTTCCCTCCATTAAACGGACAGGAAACATTTCCTGGCAGGTCCATCTGGTACTGCTGCCTACCAAGAAACAGAGGGCAAAGACGGGTATCCAGGGAGGCCCCTGTCCCATCTTCACAGAGACCTTTCATTTTAGCCACGTGGAGTCAGAGATGATCAGCAACTATGCCATCCGGTTCCGCCTGTACAGCATGCGGCGGATGAAGAAGGAGAAGGTGTTCGGAGAGAAAGTGTTCTACCTCACCAAGCTCAACCTTCAGGGCAAAATGTCTGTGCCGGTCATATTAGACCCATGCTGTGCTCTCCCGGTAAGGTGCATCAAAGCAGGGCTTGGTTTTCAACACATTCACCTCAATAACTGCTCCTTTTGTTGATGGATCATTCATCCTATTGGATAAGGACTGCAGTTAATCCTTGCACAGCTTCAGAGAATATGAAGATCGGACTTAGGTCCAGGTTATGCAGACTGGCTAAATCTGGCAGATGTCTTATCTTCAGTTAGTGCGAATCCAATGGATCTGGTTGAGATCAGTGATTTTCATTATTGAAGAGCTGTAGATCTACTGTTGAATGTGCAAAAATATAAAATATACTGATTTTATCTGTAAGAGTTGTTGTTTAAAACCAGGGCAACATAGATGTTATATTTAATCTGAGATTTTCAAGATAAGAGTCTCATTAGAATGGGAGACATTTTTATTCTTTAATTGGAGTTAAACATATAGGTCAAAATATATAAACCCTGACCCAGCCTGTGCCAATAAATCAAGGGAATCACCATAATAACCAGTGACACTTTCTAAGTTTATGGTTCTCACTCAGCAGCTTTTCTTTATGAAATGAACCCATCATGGCTGCCCTCAGACTCCACTAAGTCTGATATTTGTCTTTTCATCCTTCTACTTTGAAGGGTAAACAGGAAGGGGCTTTTAATATTAGACTTTCACATTAAAGCTTACAGATACTTCTAGGACTAGGATAATTTGATACATGCTGGATTATTGGCAGTCTCTGCTTTAAACTCTTGACTTTCCCCTGAAATGTTCAGATTGTTTTTGAGATAAGACAGTGATAAGAACCAATAATGATGAACATTTAATTTTACATGATGAATTTTTGATACTCAGTTGCGTTTCCTGAATGTCTGCTAACATATTTTCAGGGCGGTGAATCCCAGGTCAGTCTCTCAGATATGACGTGCAGTGAAAGCGCCTCATCATTCCAGTCTGTCAGTCAGACTTCCACTCCAGAGATCTTGGTGGGCCTGGTGTATAACGCCACAACCGGCCGCCTCTCGGTGGAGGTCATCAAAGGCATCCACTTCAAAAACCTGGCCGCCAACAAGCCACCCAGTAAGCTTCCTAAAACGTTTGCTTGTTTATTTGTGGAGCTTTGAGAACAGAATTTTGTAGTATAGGACATGTTGACCCTGTGGAGATGTTTGATGAACGTCCGATCCTTTAGTTCATGCTTGTTGAGTTCTTTGATCAGTGAGACTCTGCTTTGCTTTAGCTTCTTTAAGAAAAGATGGCTGCCAGTATCTCTCCTGCTTTTCAGTTTTCTACCAGTTTTCATCAGTTTTCCTCATCAGTCTCCTAAATCAACTACCAGGACTTTCAGCAGCAGAATCCAACAGAAATTCACCTCTTGGGAACTTTGTGTAATGTCTTTTAACAGTCTGACTCTTTTTTATTTCCCTACATTCCATCTTTAGTAAAATCATGTCTGCTCCTAAAATTCTCTTCTTACTGCCTTTTTGACATCTTGGTCCGCTGTTTTTCTTACTGCTGTCCAACCCTTGTTGTCAGATGGGCTGTTCTGTTGTCTGAAACACTTGATAGGTGGACAGGTTTATATTATAAGAGGTGAGTCTCCGTGCCTGGCCAAAGTCAACTGCTGTTGGTGGTAAATCCTGAACCTTGTTTGTGCCTTCATGGATGCTGTTTGGACATTTCACAGACATTTTCTGTGCTCAAGAAATCTTGTTAGCGTGTTTGTATAAGACTATATGTTTTGTTAGATTTCAATTGTGCCTTTCTGTTTTACATAAAAATAACCAAATTGAACTGAACACACCAAATTGTGGAGAAAAGGCTTAAATGTAATTTGGTTTTTAATAATAATAATATTAGTTCTACCAAAAGGTTTGATTCGTTTCAAACAAACACATTAAAGCTGCAGTAGGAAGTTCTGAAAAAACTTCGACTTAACCTGAAAGTTTGACCAAGCAGACCTTCCAGGTCCCTCCCTCCACACCCTACAGCTCCTCCCCCGCTGCTTCGCCCTCCACGCCCTACACCTCCTCCCCCACAGCTCCTCTCTCCACGCCCTACACCTCCTCCCCCACAGCTCCTCTCTCCACGCCATACAGCTCCTCCCCCACACCTCCTCTCTCCACGCCCTACAGCTCCTCCCCCACAGCTCCTCTCTCCACGCCATACAGCTCCTCCCCCACACCTCCTCCCTCCACAGCTCCTCCCTCCACGCCATACAGCTCCTCCCCCACACCTCCTCCCTCCACAGCTCCTCCCCAAAGCTCCTCCCTCCACAGCTCCTCCCCCACAGCTCCACCCCCACAGCTCCTCCCTCCACGCCCTACAGCTCCTCCCCCACAGCTCCTCCCTCCACGACCTACAGCTCCTCCCCCACAGCTCCTCCCTCCACGCCCTACAACTCCACCCCACAGCTCCTCCCTCCACGCCCTACAGCTCCTCCCCCACAGCTCCTCCCTCCACGCCCTACAGCTCCTCCCCCACAGCTCCTCCCCCGCTGCTTCGCCCTCCACGCCCCACAGCTCCTCCATTAATAGCTCCTCCCCACAGCTCCTCCCCCACAGCTCCTCCCCCACAGATCCTCCCTCCACGCCCTACAGCTCCTCGCCCACAGCTCCTCCCTCAACGCCCTACAGCTCCTCCCCCACAGCTCCTCCCTCCACGCCCTACAGCTCCTCCCCCACAGCTCCTCCCTCCACGCCCTACAGCTCCTCCCCCACAGCTCCTCCCTCCACGCCCTACAGCTCCTCCCCCACAGCTCCTCCCCCGCTGCTTCGCCCTCCACGCCCCACAGCTCCTCCCCCACAGCTCCTCCCCCACAGCTCCTCCCCCACAGATCCTCCCTCCACGCCCTACAGCTCCTCCCCCACAGCTCCTCCCTCAACGCCCTACAGCTCCTCCCCCACAGCTCCTCCCTCCACGCCCTACAGCTCCTCCCCTGCTGCTTCGCCCTCCACGCCCTACAGCTCCTCCCCCGCTGCTTCGCCCTCCACGCCCTACAGCTCCTCCCCCACAGCTCCTCCCTCAACGCCCTACAGCTCCTCCCCCGCTGCTTCGCCCTCCACGCCCTACAGCTCCTCCCCCACAGCTCCTCCCTCAACGCCCTACAGCTCCTCCCCCGCTGCTTCGCCCTCCACGCCCTACAGCTCCTCCCCCACAGCTCCTCCCTCCACGCCCTACAGCTCCTCCCCCGCTGCTTCGCCCTCCACGCCCTACAGCTCCTCCATTAACAGCTCCTCCCCACAGCTCCTCCCTCCACAGCTCCTTCCCCACAGCTCCTCCCCCACAGCTCCTCCCTCCACGCCCTACAGCTCCTCCCCCGCTGCTTCGCCCTCCATGCACCACAGCTCCTCCATTAACAGCTCCTCCCCACAGCTCCTCCCTCCACAGCTCCGTCCCCACAGCTCCTCCCCACAGCTCCTCCCCCACAGCTCCTCCCTCCACGCCCTACAGCTCCTCCCCCGCTGCTTCGCCCTCCACGCCCTACAGCTCCTCCCCCACAGCTCCTCTCCCACAGCTCCTCCCTCCACACCCTACAGCTCCTCCCCCGCTGCTTCGCCCTCCACAGCTTCTCCTTCCACAGCTCCTCCCCCACAGCTCCTCCCTCCACGCCCTACAGCTCCTCCCCCGCTGCTTCGCCCTCCACGCCCTACAGCTCCTCCCCCACAGCTCCTCTCCCACAGCTCCTCCCTCCACACCCTACAGCTCCTCCCCCGCTGCTTCGCCCTCCACAGCTTCTCCTTCCACAGCTGGTTCCCCATAGCTCCTCCCTACACAGGTTCTCCCTCCACTCCCCATCTCCACAGCTCCTGGTGTTCTGGTTAACGTATAAATAGGTAAACCTTGATTACTCAGCATCATGGAAGCTGACAAGTTCTCTGGTTTGTAGTTTTTTCATGTTTTAATAGTCTAACTGTAGCTTCAGACAGTATATTTAATCAAAAACCTCTAATTAATAACCCTAAAACATGATCAAACCTGAACTATTTGTAAGTAAGTAAAATCTGGCACACATTTAAATTGAACATGAACAGATTGGGTGTCAGGAACTCATCCATGAAGATGCTTGCTTGTTGTAAACAGCGTTGCTGCATTTTTTAACTTGTATATCCTGTCATGCATGAAATCAGTTACCATTCCCACCTTATTTACCTGTTGTTTGGTCTTTTTTTCATCGTGCCACTCTGAAGTCATATTTTCATTTAAAATCAATCCAGTTTGCAGGGTTCCTACACAGTCTGGAAATCACTTGACAAGTATGGAGTTTAATTTGAGTTTTTTCCTGGTCTGAATAAGTATGGAGAAACACAACACATTGAATAAGATGTCTCATGTTTTATAAATTATATTACATTTTAAAAACCTTTTCTAAACCTTTTTTTCTAAACCTTTCTTATGGATTATGAGACAAAAACGGACATAATAGGTTTGTCCTTCAAACTGGTTCCAGTGCTGGTTCAGATTCAGTGTTGGGTTTTAACAGTCGTAGGAGCATGAGCTTCACTTAGGTTATGTTAAGATTTGGTTGTTTCTCACTATGCAGCATGGTTATAAAAACTACACCAAGTATCCTATGAATTCATAGGAAATGTTTGGATGTTAGAACGGGAACTATTTTAAAATTGGGCTAGTTTCACTTCACAATCTGGACATCTGAGTCTGGAAATTAATTTAACATTAAAGTTAAAATGTGTAGAAACCCTGACATGGACAGTTTGACTAAACCACTTTAGCATGCTTTAGGTGGGGTAGTGGTCCATGCATGTTTCTGTAATTAGATGTTGTCATCAGAAAGCTCATCTATATATTGGCAGTGATCAATATTCCATTTCTCTTTGCTGGTAATTTTCTATTTATTTTCAACATGAGAAGAACATCAAACACGTGTAATTTCTGCTAATCTGTTGCTTGTTTTTTTGTATAACATTTTTATTTTAAACTGAAAAATCAAAAATAGTTTTGTTGTTTTTTTATTGCTGGTTTCTAATGAGGACATTAAATTACCAAACATGCATGAACCGGTGTTCAGCACATGACTCATAGAAAAGATAGTCTGTATTGCACACACACACTGTCCTCTCCTTTCTGGAGCATCTTACTTGAATTTACAAGAGACTAACTAATAACTAGCTGCCAGATTCTGTTTGTGCATTCCTGAAAAGCACCTCCACAGTCGTCAAATAGTACCTAGAAAATAGTCACATCTGGTAACGCTGAAACAACCCTTTGTGCAAAAATACTCACCAAGGTCTTGATTGACTTTGTGCGTCTCACAAAGTGGGAGAAGCGAGACGTGGAGCAATTTCAAAGCTTCTTTTCTGTCATTTCAAAACAGTAGCGAGCCGACGAGTCGAGTCAATCACCAGCCACAGCCCCTCTCATTCAGCAACAATACCAAAGAGCCCTGCATCAACGCTACTGACCACTTAAGGCATCCACGGCTCTACGGAGCCCATTCAGCAGGAGTCAAAAAAGAAATCAAGGCTATTTTTTTCCCTCTGCCTCTATGTCAAAGAGAGCAACTGAATGTGTGATTCAAGGCGGCGAGCTCGACGTTGGAAAGCAGCTGGCACTCGACAGCATGAAAGCCTCAGCAATTCATTTTGTACACTCCCTCTTAGACAGGAGCAGAATACGCAGCATTATTGCAGAGAGCGGCTGCAGACGAGGGGCGAAACACTCACAGAGCTATTGTGATTGCCATTCTTGCTAGTTTTTCCTTTCAGCTCCATTTATGAGTTCAGTTTGTGTCACGATTTCTGCTTGGAAATGGAGGAGTGCAAAAAGGAAACGGTGAATGGCAAAATCGCTTGATGTAGTTTTTTGAGAGTTTTTTGATTTGTTCTGAATCATGGTTTTGTAGGAACATGAACATGTCCAAAAAGGAGAACAGGTTCGAAGGAAAAGGTGGTGAAAATATCTACATTTTTCAAAACTTCTAACAAAATGTTGTAACAGAACGAGATTCATCTTTATATCTCATTTATATCTCATTTGAACTTATTTACTTCATAGGTGCAGCTATGTGAGCTTATGTGTTTTCTATTTGGTTAAAAACAAATCTGACCTTTATGTCTGTTGCTTATTTAAAAACAACAAAGATTAACCAAAATACTTTTAATAATAATAACAATAATAAAAATAAAAATAATAATACATTTTCTTTAAAGGCAGCTTTCAGGGCACACAAGGTCACCTTAAAAAGTAAAAAGCAATAAAAGTTAAAAAAATCAGATTAAAAATCAGGAACCACATAATAGGACCGTGGTGCTAATCATGGTAAAAATGCTTGTTTGAACAGATGAGTTTTCAGCCGGGATGGAGACAGAGTGAAACAGGAGGCACCATGAGGCTGATGGAGGCAGCTGACCTAAGAGACCGGGAGGGAGTATTAATGTGGAGGAGGTCAGACAGCTATGAAGGAGCAAAGGAGGAGGTGATGGATGGCCTTAAATGCATAAAGCAAGATTTTGAATTCCAGGCGATATCTGATCAGCAGCTAGTGGAGCTGTTGAAGTACAGGTGAAATGTGACTGGTGGGTGATGTTCTGGAGATGGCCCGGACAGCAACGTTCTGGACTAGCTGGAGTTTATAAGTAGATTTGTGGGGGAGACCAAAGAGGAGAGAAATACAGTAGTCCAGGCGAGATGTGACCAGAGTGTGGACCAGGATGGCAGTGGTGGCAGGAGTGAGGGACGGGTGGAGGCGGTTAATGTTGCGTAGGTAGAAGTAGGCGGTTCGGGTGATGTTGTTAATGTGGGTATGAGATAGAGTACTGTTTTACCTTCTTTAACTTACCTTAAATTAGCTTAGCTTATTTAGCTTAACTTGCCTCAGCTTAGCTGATCGTAGCTTGACCTTAAAAGTCTTTAGCTTAGCTTTTAGCAAACAATTCATCCTGGCTCTGTTTGGTTGGTGGCTGACGCTCCAAGGTGGGCCACCTGTCGATCCTTTCCCAACCGGTTTTATTCAGAAGTAACGGCGTTTCCAAAAATCTCTCCAAGCCTGGAGTCCATTCATCCGCCCTATCTTGGTGAACTCCAACATGTGACATCTAAATTGTGTTAAAGGGCAAATTAACACACATTAATCTAGGTCATTTTTCCCTAACTTTTAACTAGCCTGAACTTAGCGTATTTTAGCTTGTCTTATTTTAATTTAAAGGGGAAATCCTTCCTTTCCCCCTTAAATCATCCAGCTGTGGTCTAAATAAAGTGGAACTGCAGTTTTTTGGTCTGAACTCCTTGTTCTTGTAGCTCCTCAGGCTCCTCTTTTACCTGTTCTGAGGAGCGTCTGAGAGCAACTCGTTTTGGTGCCGTCTCTTTAAATGCTGCTGAGGCACTTCGCACCGCGCCCCCCTCCAGGTCAAAGATCGCTCCACTTTGACCACTTCGGCCATTTTTGTAGTTTAATAACAATTATCTAGCGGTGCAGAAGCAAGAGAAACACAGCAAAACAATGCTAAAGTGTTTATGTAATAATAATATTAAAACACGCAGCACGGTTCTGTCCTCCAGGAGCTGAAAGCAGCACACAGCACCAACATCAGCAGAAGATCCGATACTGCTGCTATCAGAACCACGGCCAGGACGTCACATCCACACAATAAATTCATGTCTAAAATAAAGTTTGTTGTCATTTTAGCGTTATTTGCAGCTTATTGCTTTGCTGCGTCCGTCGTTTCCAGAGACAGAAGGAACTGAGCCCTTAATCAGTCTTTCAGCAAATCCTTCTGGAGGAGGTTGATGAAGAACTCGTCCTTGAGGAGCTTCATGCAGACGAAGAGGAATTTCTCCACTGATGTGGGAACATTTCAATGAAAAATAATGAAACCTAACGAACTGAAAAATGCGACCTAAACAGAATATAAAGAAATCTGCAGCACCTGGAGAGACTAAAATAAACTTTTCTGCTCTCCTACAGACTCCAATTGCACAACTACATGGACTTAAAGACAAGAACGTGGATTTTGCATGATATGTCCGATTTAAAGGATTTCTCCAGGTTGTTTTTCCACCTAAAACAAACATAAATGAACAACAGCAACTTAAATATTGACACATTTGGACAAACATAAGTTTTAATCCCATTTTGAGCCGGATGGTGAAGACCCTCCTCCTTACCATATATGGACAATGAAATTGCAGGAGGATAAAACCTACGATGCACACGGAGATGAAGAGGTTAAGATATTTTCCGTGAACAAAATCCATGCTGTTTGTTTTGTTGATTATAAGCCAGAGGTTGTTCTGCTGTTTTGAAGGAACTTCGAAGAACACGTGAATAACCAGGAACTGATCGATACCTGTTACATCTCCTCCCCTCAGCTTCCAGGGTCCAGTTCAGTTTAGCTCAGAGATGTTCCACAATCCATGTTAAGCAGACCAGCATGCTGCAGGTGAATCTGCAGGTGTAATAATCCATCCTGTTATCCTCTGAAGAAACGTTGAGAAGGAAGAGACGAAGGGGCGAGTAGCTGCATCAGCAGAAATGATCAGTGCTGAGCTCCAAACTAGCTGCTAAAGGCCATTAGCCAGTAAATTTGTTTATAATCATTCCGTCTTATTAGAATAAACTACCTTCTTATTAGAAGTGCCATGTGTACAACTGGAATGCCTTTCTCCCATTACACAGCCCTCTGTTGGTAACTTTAGGCATGTTTTTGGCTACGTCTGTTTCAGAGTAATATATTTGTTCATTTTTCTTCAAAACCAGAAGACTGACTGTTTAACTTGTGTCAAAATCTTATTCTTAGGGCAAAAACACACAAAATTCTGGAAGAGATTCATAGAGATATGGCCTTTAATTTAGCCGGTCTAGCTGTGATTGCAGCTAAACTACGACCTGATCATCTCATCTCATCTCATCTCATCTTATCTGATCCTTTGTTTTGCATCAGTTAATTTTCACGCCACGTCTCCTCAGAGCTACTGAGCAGAAACAGTAGAAGATCAAATGAAGGACGATGCTTCGCTCAGGGCCTACAGCAGGTCTTTAGGTTTTTCCTGTTTCTTAAAGACATGACTTTCAGACACTGGCCTCACATTTCATTAGGCATCCACTTGTCCAGATTCATCATTTTTGGGTCACAGGTGTCCGATACGTTGTTATGGTCAGCTATGAGGACTTAACTGAAAATAAGTAAAAGGCAGCCAAAGTTCAAAGAAAAAACTCAGGACGACTTGAACATTTGATGGAGACCACTAAAAGATTACAGACGCCTGGCTGCTTGAATCAAAAATAGAAAGTATTGTGGTGTAGTTTTGCACAATGCTGTGTGTGACTTGTGTCGTAGATGGAGGATGTTTTGGGAAACTGTCGTAGGCTGTAAAAGTCTTTGCTCGAGACGTGACACTGTGTCAAAGTCAGAGGAAAGAATAGCAGCTCCTCGAGGCACTTCCTGAAATAATTAATTTTAGCAGAGCTCCTCTTCTTCTGACTCCAAGCCGACTTGAAAAACTGCTCTGTTTTTATCATTTAACATCATCTGCTACTTCAGGTTAGTCGTGCAGCAGTTGCGTAGCAACAGGAATAAAGTAACCCTCCTTGCATCCTTTGAGTTCTTGCTCTGTGTTATTGTGAACACTTGTAGCTGTGCTTTGTGTTTGATCAGGAGAAAACTGCATCCTATGTGGTCATAATCTTATACATCAACTGCAGTGACATGATTTCAGGAGCAAACAGTTTAGCAGGAAAATAGGTCACAGTTTGCTGCAGAGGAATTTCACTCACGACAGTTTGTGTTCTTCTGATTCTAAGGGAATGCATGAGAAATAATCATTGAGGATTTTACATAAAGGATCCGCCTTTCCTCCTATATCCTATAAATACTTAGTTTTCTGCTCTATAAGCCTAATATGTTCTGTCTTATGGACCTGCTTCTTCTCTAGATACCTACGTTAAGTTGACCCTACTCAACTCCATGGGTCATGAAATGTCCAAGTGCAAGACGTCCATCTGCAGAGGTCAGCCCAACCCGACCTACAAAGAGACATTCATCTTCCAGGTAGCCCTGTTCCAGCTGTCTGACGTCACGCTCATCCTCTCCGTCTACAACAAGCGCAGCATGAAGCGTAAGGAGATGATTGGCTGGATCTCTCTGGGCCTGAACAGCTCTGGAGAGGAGGAGCTCACTCATTGGACCCAGATGAAAGAGTCCAAAGGACAGCAGGTCTGCCACTGGCACAGTTTGCTGGAGTCGTAACCTTCACGCAGGATGGAATAAGTTGCAGTTCAGATTTATCCCAGATGGACATTAAACAGAGGTTGTCCCTACAGATCAGAACTGCCTAATGGCTGTTAGGAAGAAAGAGCTTTGGCTGCTCAGCTTTGTGTTTCGTCTCTTGCTGGTAAAATTCCTGAGAGCTACAGCTTCAGATCGAGCTCCACCAGAAAGCCTCCTGGTAAGCCACTGAGAAGGTCCTGAGCAAAAAATGGGATTTTGTTGAACATCCCATCCTCTCCACTAAAATATTCTTGCACTTATTTTATCGAGTTTGTTTTCTTGGTAATGTCCAAATATGAACAGAGTCTTAATCCACTGCTACAGTCCAGGAGAACATTCTTACTGACTCCCAAAGCTACATGAAGGCTGAAACCCTAAAGATGTTCTGTCTTAGACCCCAGTGTTTCCCAAAGTTGGGATCAGGAAGGTTGGGTTGGACACATTTGGTTCTGAGTAATCAAATTAATTATTAGTTTCTAATACCATGATTTCTGATTAGGATTAAACCTTCGGCATACATGAACAATGAGATGGCCTGTTTGCAAATTTCTATGCCTCAACCAGCAATAACTGATGTTGCAGGTCTCTTCTGCTGATATTTTGCAGGTTGCAAGCTGAACATTTAGGGGACTGTTTCTGTAAATGTTGGAAGGCCAAGCTACAGACCCATTCAGTAAATTAGATGATTGTTGAAAAGTTCATTTATTTCAGTAGCTGAACTCATTAAGTGAATTATGTAGATTAACTGTACACTAACATGCTTGCAAGCCTTTATTTCTGTTAATTCAAATTTTCTGCTACATTTAAGATTAGAATATTACATCAGACCAATGAAAACAGCTTTTTTTTAATACAGAAATGTAGGCTTTTTGAAATGCATGTTTTATACCTGCTTTAATATTATTTAAAAAAAACTCTTAATCTGACAAACAATCCTCATCGGAAGAACATATTCTAATTTATTGAATATGACTGTAGATAGGAGAAACCACTAAAATGTGCAACTGACTGGGAGGTCTATTTCAGTAAGTCTTTCCAGAAATCCAAACCACAGTCTAATGCAGACCTAGAAAACACACACAGATCAGTCCACAAGAGGAATATAATATAATAATATATATAAATATATTCATACTGAGAGGCTAACAAGTTTTTGTTCAGTAGCAAATTATGACATTTGTCATTTTGTGTAATGACAAATGCTTTTATAATGAGATGATAATTAATCGACTGATTGATAAAAGCAAACAAATATTATTGAGGAGTGTATAGAAAAAAACAATAATCGATGACGTTATGGATTACAAATACTATTACATTGTAACTACATGGAAGTAATAAGATGTTAAGTGATTCATTGTTTGATAAAATCATATTAATCATCTGCTAATAATATGTAAATACTAATATTGTTACTATGTAACTACCTGTCAGTAACTGTTTATATTAGGATCTTAACAGATCACAGTAGGTTCCATTAATATAGTGTTCTTACCATGTTGTTAACATATAGTTACAGAGCAAATCACAGTAATTAGAGTGAAATATAGCAGAGTAGAAGAAGAATAGAAATCTTCTTTATTGTCCCTCAGATGTTCCAGCAGGAAAGTGGAAGGCAAACTGAAACAAGCAGATTCACATAAAGGTAAAAAGATAAAGAATAACCGACTGTAACAAATATTACACAGCTATTAAAAATTGAATATCCTGATTAAATAAATGTGCAACTGAGTAGGGGGTATTGTAATTATACACAAAATAATAGTAATAATAATAATAATGTATAATTGTGCATAAAAAACAGACTGTTTACAAGATATGGAAAGTTGCTCAAATAACAGCAGGGATGTGAACAAATCTGTGCGTCACTCTAATAATGAAAGAGAGCAACCTTAATACTACAGGAGGCAGGTTGTGATAGTACAGTCACAAACAACACATCTTTTATGATGGTGACTTTTTCTGTTAAAACCGAAGGTATAAATGTAGCATTAACCTAAAAAATAGATCATAGTTAAAAGAAATCAAAAGGTCATAGGTCATAATAACCAGGAACCATGAAGCAACTGATTTCATACATGGTAATATTAACAGAGGTAAGGAAACAGCTGTGGTGGGACAGAATAAGAAGGAGTCTGTGGACCCGTTCTTGAAGTATCATCAATGACATGAAGTTTAAACTCTTGTTACTGATTCATTGTAAGGTCCTACAACATGGACATTTCTTAGGTACTTATATTATATTACCAACTTATTACATGTTAATCACTTAAGTATTACCTCTTTGTTACATCTTATTCCTGAGCTATGACAGGAAGTACCACCAAACTATTGAATATTCAGTAAATTTAGGATCTAAAGACCAGATTTTAATATACGGGAAAATGAATATGGGGCTAAATGTGAAGTTACCAACTGATGACATCACAGCGCGCCTGCAGAGTTTGTGCATAAAAGTGGATGGAAGGGTTCTGGACTGTTGCTTTATTTTAAATGACTTTATGTTCCAATCTGAACTGCTCTAAATGCTGAGTGTGCATTTTGTGCCTAACGTGAAGAAAACACTGTTTGTAAAAAAATGTTTGCAGGACCAGTGACCTTTACATGAGCCTTTCACAGTACCAGATCATTTTGGAAAACACCAAGTTCAGGACAAACTGTGTGTTGTGAAGAAATAAAAATGGACCAGAACGTCCCAGTCAACAGGTGAGGGAGAAACCCACCTTCCACTTGCTCTGGTGCTATAAAACCAGTTGTGGCTGCACACAGGAGCCTCTGCCTTATGTTTGGGTGAAAATGGCCCCACCCTCAGAGCACACACACCTGCATCCACGATCACAGGAAGCACAACCACTGCAGCCACGCTAAGCCTCACTGCGGGGGGATCTCAAGCCAACTAACGAACCAGTTTCCTTCTGCAGAACATCCGCAGGTTTTCATTCACTTTACTGTGCCTGTGGTAGTGGTCAACACCCTCTTTGTGCTGTGTTTACAGTGTGTGTGTGTGTGTGAACACTTCCAACTGCATTAGAACAAAAACAACACCTTTCTTGATTGTCCAGCCTGTACTTTATATCAGTGAATGTTTCTCATCTATTTTGCATCAAAAACAACTTAACAAGAATGTGTGAAGATTGTGAGAAATCCTGCTAAATCTTCTGGGTTGCTTCTGCATTTTATTCAGCGGGAGCGAGTCGGCTCAGGTTGTATTAATGCTTCTTCCTGTAAAAGCAGAGAAGGATGTGCTGGAGACCAGCAGAGCTCAACTGTAAAGCTTATTGGCAGTGAAGCACAGACCTGCTGGTTGGAGGTTCATTGTAACCCATTTATATCAGATGCTTTCAGTAAAATATCAGCTGGAGTCTGATGGCGTTAGGAGGTTAGCTAAGCTGCATCTGGATGAAGGACAAAACTTCTGGAACATCTTTAAATAATGGTGGTGGAGGACTGATGATGTGGGCTTGCTCTGCAGCCCAAGGACCTGGGTTCCTTAGAATCACTGAGTGGACCATGAACTCTTCTGTCCAACAGCTGAAGCTTGGTTGAAACTGAGTCATGTAGGCAATGAAGCAACATCAGAAAAATGATTGGACCCAAAGTCCTCCACAGCGATGTGAGACTGATAAAGTCAGACAGAACCCACTGCTGCTGAATGAGGTTCTACAGGCTGCTGGATCATGACATTAATCGACACAGTGGTTCTGTTTTGGCTTCTTCTTTCTTTAAGGGATGAAAACGGTGCTGAATCTGTTGTGTGATTTTATAAAATGAGTTTAGAAGTTAGTTGAGGTTATGCTATGAGTGGGTATACTTTCTTTTTGGTAACAATGTAAGAATCCTGAGAGAATTTTGTGATTTGGACATAATTTGGTCCTCATGCGGATCAGTAATAACAGGTACCAGTGGTATCGGAGGCTGTGCGTCCAACAGTCAGTGTAAATAAGCACAGAGGATGCCTTGTAGATGAATTAGATGTGGTTCCAGCTCTGGATGGAGATTGATGGAGGTCCCACTCTGGTGGTTTGGTGCAGATGCCCTGCATGTGTGGAGATCTTCAGCTAATGAAACCAGCTTGGTATCACTGGGACAGAGCATCATAGAGATTATTAATGCCTGACCTCTGACCTCTGGACCTCTTGTCCGGGTTGTGTACTGTTTTTGTCAGTGAGAGTATTTTTATTTAAAAGCATCGATATTTTTGTAACCCTCTGTGTTTAAAAGCAGCTCCACCTGCAGGTAGACTCCAAGATTAATTATGGTTCCCAGAATAATTTCAGGAAACTTTGTTCTCTTAGCAGGTGGTATTTTTTTCAGCAAATGTTGCACAAAAAGAAATTGGTCCTTGAGGAGATAACAACAGATTAAATGATGTGAAGGTCCCTCATATGTCCATGATTCTGTGTTGGGGACCCGTTTAAACTCTGAAGGCCTTGATTCATGTTTTCTTCATCTTTCACATGGATGGAGCAGGTTTCTCTGTTTGTACTGTGGCTAACAGTTCACTCTGCTGATTAGTTTAGATCATTTAAAGCTGGTCTTAACTTGTTCTTGTTTCTTTGGGAACTACCTTTGCCTCAGATGGCATCGTTGCCTTAATGTTTTCAACTTCTGTCACTGTGTCTTAACATGCCTGTAAATGTACTTTCTCTGGTAATTATGGCTGAGTTTAAAAATGTTTTGAATTTACAACAGTAAGAATTTCTATGTGATGATGTTACTGATTAAAAACGTTAAGAGACAAAATCTTGTCTGACCATCCTCGTTCTTCCTTATATGGTCATATGCATTATCTTGCGCTGCTGGAAACCATCCAACAGGTGACGCAGCCATTGCAGTTTGTTGTACAGTCACGATTAAACGTATCTGCAGCAACGCAATTGTTGTGTATCAGGGTTTAGTGAGGCGTGTGTTCCATGTGTTTGGAAACACTGAGCAACATCTACCTGCAGGATCCTCTGAACAGTTTCACATGCAGCTGAAAAAAATGTTTGCTGCATCACCATAAACTTCATGCTGAGATGTTCAGCTGCAGAGAAGAAACTCCAGGACCTCCAGCCAGCTGCAGTACTGTCTCCTTAGAATCATGATGCCACCAGTGCAGAGCTTGCTTAGCAGTAGGTGGGTGTGGACGCATCTGTGCGACAAAATGTTTAAATCACAAAATGCAACATTTGGATATAAAAAAAATCCTTTCTTAGATGAGTTTCATTTTTAAACTCTTTAAGGTCTTCACTGGTGTACCCCTGGTCTTTGATCTCAGCATCATTTTGAAATATGACGAATAAAAGAAATAACAAGAAGATTACAATTTATAGCGCTTCTCCAAACATTCCTCATTCACGCCCAGAACTACAGGGCTTAGAAGGAGAAAATAGAAGATTAGATTCAGTGGCTGCTGGCGAATCGGAGAGGAAATGCAGAACAGATGAGAGGGATCCGCTCCCTTCCCAACAGATCAGTTCAGTTTTAACCCGTGAGAACTGAACTTTGAACTAGTTCTTGTGAACAATGTCCTCATTACAGAACCTTTATGTCCACTACAGTCACCAAGCAGCTCCTCACATTATGGAAATCAGGAGAAGGAATCAAAAACGCAGACATGTATGGCAAGCTGTTTGTGTATTTAGTCAATTACCTGTACGTCTACAATCACACAACTATGCTGTTGGTCATGCTGGTTAAACCTATGGAGTCAAGTCTTCTTACTAGTAACAGCTAGAGGATGACTGAGGACAAGTTAGTCCTCAGTCAGGACTCAGGACTAGTCAACACAAATTCTGCTTTCTGCGACTAACCGACCCTAAATCTGAGCACTTGTAGATCAGTCACAACTGACAATGTAACTAGTTGACCAGTAGAGGTAAAATCATTAGTTAAATGAGTTTAAAAACCCCTATTTCTCTACTAGTTAACCAGCTGAAGCTACAGATATTTATGAAACATTTAGTACATCTAAAATCTTCAAACATTCCCTCAGCATGATGGTGCCACCACTGTGTTTCACAGAGAGAAGGATGAGTTCAGTAGCCGACGAGTGCAAACACGCAGCAAAAGGCTAAACGAGCGAATGAACACACAAACACAAAAAAACAACTGCAAGTTACAAAACAAATGCAAAGGAAAAATGCTGCAAATAGCAAAAATAACTGCAAGTTCAGAAAAGCTGCAAAACTAGCTCCACAAAAATAAAATAAAATAAAACTGAATATAATTATCAGCTGGCAGGTTTGTAGCTAGCAGGGATACAAGCAGTTGTTGCATTAAAGGGGATTTTATTTCCATAAATGAACTGAACTGAGCCGAAATGAAATGAATAACTCTGAGAACTATTTCCAACAGTTTCACGGATTAAATACACTAACGTCTTGCCTTACCTTGGTTGGCTGGAAGTGGAAGCGGCGGCGCTGCCTGCCGCACATCAGCTCCAACAGTCAGCCCGACCACACTGAGCTGCCGGACCTGGACCTGGGTCTGCCTTGTCTAGAACCGAGCCTGTAGCTACCTCAATCAGTTGGTTGCGGAGCTTCCTTCAGAAGAATCCGAATGCGAAGAGTGATGTTACACGAACAAAGCTGTTAATCAGAACCGAACGGGAGAAAATACTCTTCTCATTTTTTAATCTTCTGGGTTTCGGTCCACAT
The DNA here is from genome assembly GCF_021462225.1 of Girardinichthys multiradiatus. NCBI lineage: Eukaryota > Metazoa > Chordata > Actinopteri > Cyprinodontiformes > Goodeidae > Girardinichthys > Girardinichthys multiradiatus. Next base: position 945,137 of record NC_061811.1, read on the forward strand.
CCCAAAGCTTCCGGTCAGGTAAGAACTGTTCGGATGAATGTGTTTCTGTCTGTTTAGCTGCTGTTTTATTTCCAGCCTCACTGACAACAGTTTAAGGTTTTTATTTTCACTCAAACCACCTGACAGATATCCGGTCCAGCACATTTTGCGGAACCTTCATCCATCCATCTGTGGGGTTCTGTGTCGCGGTGGACTATCTTCCCAGTTTAATACAGTTGGCATGTCTGAATATTCCCAGGAATTCCAGCTGAAACCGAAGAGTGGGCCAAGCCTTCCTACCTTCTCTCGGTCCTCCACCTTTTCTTCTGGATCAGAGAAGCTCCAGGCTGCTGTCACTCATATCTTGCTCTTAGCAGACTCTTCTGCTCATTAAGGATGTCAACCTGTTGGTTCCTCCCCCCAGAACCATTCATCTCTCTCAGCGGGGAGCAGGGACTCACATCTGGATCGTTTCAAGACTTCAAGGCTCTTAGCAGACGTGTAAGAAGGAAATTCAGTGCATTTCCCTGCATACGTTTATAGCAGTTCAAGTGTTTGGCTCAAACACAGAAAACCTGGAATGATTTATTACTTCCTGGAGAAAAAGCACCTGTTTTTACAGCGTTCCTATTATCCGTGTCCTTCTCTGCTCTGTTTCATGTTACAAATCTTAGTTACAAGTCCAGCCCCAGATTTGGGTTTTCCACCCCCTCCAGGCCCTCTGAATGAGCCTTTGTGCTCCAGAGTGACACAGAAACCCTAAAGAAGAAGGTTTGAACATGCATTCAGGTTTAAAAATACTGGAAGAAGGTTTTTATTTATAGCATGGACCTGATGACTTCACCCACACAGGAACGTGCTGCGTCAAATCCTGCGGTTTGCTCTCAAAGGAGCCTTTCCTTTCATGCGGACGGGATGAAATTAATGCAACATGTGGAAACAGCGGTCCAAATGGTTCACATTCCAAAGAGGAGAACTGGATTCAATACGTGCCAACAGGTCAAAGAGCTGTGATATAAATACCTGTGTGGGATTTTGTCTCTTCTCCATCTAGAGCCACAGAGCCCCGCTCTGTTAACCCTCACGGCCGCTACAAGCTGTCCCCAGATAGGCCACAATGCAGCCGCCCTGTCACAACCCGTGTGTCACCACTAAACCCCCTGGCCTCCAGGGACCCGAGCCCGGCTTAGTCATCTGAAGGTGGATGACAGGCAGCGAGCTGACAGAGATCCAGCAAACAAACAGGTCTGGATGAGACTACGAGGAGGACAGTACCTGGTGCCTCAGTGGTCCAATTAACAGAGGTTCAAGGAAAATTCCATTTATATTAATAGCAACAGAAATAAGAAAAACTAAGTACACCGTTGATTCTTCCATGGGATTTAAAATAAATTAGACACGTGTCGCTAGAAGATGAACGGATTATCATCAGTGTGAGGTTCTGTCAGTTTGCTGCTCTGCAGCATCCAGCTCTGTGTTAACACAATGCCAGAATGAAAAGACATCAGCAGTGACCTTAGAACAGGAACTGTAGATGCCCATCACTTTGGGAAAGGTTATCATGTCATCTCCAAACTATCTGAAGTCCGTCATCCTACAGAGAGAGGTAAACATCTCGGACAGCTGCCCGTCTTCCCAGGAGAGGACGTCCCAGCAGATCCAGTCCAAGCTCAGAAGGTGCTAAGATGTCGGCTTGGTACTATGACTTCTCAGTCATTACCTACTGCAACAGAATTTCTAGACTATTTTCCCATGGGCAGATGAGACCAACGCAAAGATGTCTGACCAACACTTCCTACCAGCTGTCACAGTGGTGGAGGGGGGATGGTGTGGGCTTGTTTTGGAGCAACAGGACCTGAGCACCTGTTGAGTTAATGTGAGTCCATCTGTCCGAGAGCTGAAGGTTGTGTCATATTGAGTTGTATAAGCAATGAGGCAAATTCCTCCACAAGTTTTTAAATGCTTTTATTGGCTTTCAGAAGGGTTAGATTAGTACAACCCCAGATCCATGAAATTGTTTAAAACCTAAATAAAACCGGAAACAATAATCTGCTAATCCTGTTCAACCTTCAGACAGGATATTTAACGTTTAAAGTGATCAACTTTGTCTTTTTGCAAATATTCTCTCATGTTGAATTTGATGTTTGCAACACGTTCCAACAAAGCTGGACAGTGTCATGTATTCCACTGTGTTTCATCACCTTTCCTTCTAACACCAGTCAGTCAACCTTTGGGAACTGAGCACTAATTGTTGGAGCTTTGTAGCTTCAACAATCCAGATAGAACAGAGGACACGACGTCCATGATGTCCTCTTTGGTCCAGAGGACACGACGTCCATGATGTCCTCTTTGGTCCAGAGGACACGACGTCCATGATGTCCTCTTTGGTCCAGAGGACACAACGTCCATGATGTCCTCTTTGGTCCAGAGGACACGACGTCCATGATGTCCTCTTTGGTCCAGAGGACACGACGTCCATGATGTCCTCTTTGGTCCAGAGGACACGACGTCCATGATGTCCTCTTTGGTCCAGAGGACACGACGTCCATGATATCCTCTTTGGTCCAGAGGACACGACGTCCATGATGTCCTCTTTGGTCCAGAGGACACGACGACCATGATGTCCTCTTTGGTCCAGAGGACACGACGTCCATGATGTCCTCTTTGGTCCAGAGGACACGACGTCCATGATGTCCTCTTTGGTCCAGAGGACACGACGACCATGATGTCCAGAAATAATCTGAAATGTGGACTCAGACCACAGCAAACGTTTCCACTTTGGGTCAGTCCATCTCAGATGAGATCAGTTCCAGTGAAACCGGTGCCGGTTCTGGGTGTTGTTGATGCATGGCTTTGTCTTTGCATGGTAGAGTTTAATTTGTAGATGTAGCGATGAACTGTGTTACCTGACAATGGTTCTGAAGTGTTCCTGAGCCCACGTGGTGATGTCCGGTACAGAGTGATGTCGGTCTTTAATGCAGCGCCTTCTGACGCGGGTCAAAGGTCACCACCATTTGATGTTGGTTTTCCTCCTTTCTGCAAAGATTTCTCCAGATTCTCTAAATATTTTCAAGGAAAATAAGATTTTCTTGTCGTACCAGCTCACATTTACATGTTAAGGTACAAAATTCGGACTCAGGTCCCAGTTAAGAAGCCTAATACTTAAGTAAAAAGAAAGCTAAGTATAACATACAAAGCTAAATCTTACAATAAATAGCAATCAGTAAAAATATATATGCAGTGAAAAGCAAAAAAAGAAATATACAGTGAAGCTGAAATTAACTTTGCCCTTTCGAGCGCTTTCTATCAGCAATGCTTTGTTGACGGTACCAGCGGCTTCCTACGTCATTACGCTATTGTGCGTGCAATGCTGCCTTTCATGGAAAATCGGCCACTCTTCCACTCCCTCAGTGTCACAATGAAACATGGAGCCATTTGATTTTATGTCAATTGGTACTCGGTATTACCGACAGAATTCAGACGGTACCTATATAGTACCGAATTAGGTATTCCACCCCTAATATCCACCGATATCATTGCATGTTGGATGTTTTCTTAATATCCTGCAGCTTTGAACGACACACCCCACGAGGTGAGTATGATCAGGTGAGCCCGATATTTGAAACGTATTTATCTGCTGCCTTTGGATCAGCACAATGAGACCTAATGCTTCTGTGGAACCTCTAAACAAGCCAGGAGATCGTCAGTTAGTAACAGAAGGTAAGAGGTTATAACTGGAGGAGAATACAGGATGCTTATCTCCTGATACGCATCCTGGAATACAGATATCTGTTCACAATGAGTTAAAAATTAAATGTGCATAAAGTGTTTTATATTTCTATGGATGTTCTGCAGAAATACTTGACAACAGAACTGGATTATAGCATCACATTAGCTTTAGTAAATACTAATTTTAGTTAGTGACACAATCCACCCACAAGCAGCAGTTAAATACCAGCAGGCAGAAAATGGACTAATGACTAATAAATTGTAGGAGAGAAAATCATCTGATGCTCATCATCTCTAAGCAAACACAGCCCACCTCTCCTCCTCACGGAGGGGCCAAGCTCCATCAGAACGCCTGCTGGAGAGGGGGCGGGGAGCAGCAGGGCAGAACGGATCCAGAATAGATGATAGGTTCTCCCTCAGAGCAGCAGCAGCAAGACAGTGTGTGTGTGTGTGTGTGTGTGTGTGAGTGTGAGTGTGCCATGAATCAAAACTGAGACACTCGAATAGATCGTAATTAGCTCCCAGCTAGGAGAGTGGACCCCAATCACAGAGAAACATTTAGATGTGCTCAATTTTCAATGAACAGAGCAGTCAGGAGAAAAACCATCAACTATAGAACCTCCTTCAGCAGTTTGTAGAACCTCCCTCAGCGGCCCATAGAACGTCCTTCAGAAGACCAAAGAACCTCCATCAACATTTTGTAGGACCTCCTTTAGCTGATCATTGTTCTGTCGATGGACCTCAGAATTAGACTCACATTCAGAGGAGTTCATGGTCTACTCAGTGACATGAAGGTCTCCAGATCCTGTAGCTACAAAACAAACCTAAACTCGCATTCCTCCACCACCATGCTTGACAGGTATGAGATGTTTGTACTGATCTGCTATGATTGGTTTCCTCCATCATGGTTCTGTTCATTATGGTCCAACATCTCCATGTTGGTCTCATCTGTCTAGAGCACATAGTCCCAGAAGTATTGTCCTCCATCCAGATGCAGTGTTGCTAACCTAAATCCCTTTGCCATCTTATTTTTAGAGAGAAGAGGCTTTCTCCTTCAACCCTTCCAAACCGCCAAACATGACCTTTAACCTTTAACCTGCTAACTGAGGCCTGTAGAGTCTGAGATGGGGCTTTTGGGTCTTTGTTCATTTCTCTGAGCTTCACGCTCTGACCTTGGGCTGAATCTGCTGGACGTCCACTCCTGGGAAGACTGACTGAGATGTTTTCCTCTTGGGAATAATCTTCCTCTCTACTGAATGATGGACTTCAGATAGTTTGGAAATGACCTTATGACCCTTTCCAGGTTAATGGGCAACAGTTGCTGCTCTGAGGTTATTGCTGATGTCTCTTCATTTTGTCATGGTGCTCACACTGATGATGATCAGTTCATCAACTCATCTTCTAGCAGAAGTGGACTTAATAGAAAATGACAGTGTGGATTTTGTTGTATGTTTGTACACTGGATGTTAGATTGAAATAGTTTTAGAACCTGTGGGAGAGAAGATCATTTTATTGAGTCCAGTTGCATAAAAGCCTGGAACCTTACGAGGGTGTACTCTTTCTTTTGTAGAACTGAAGGAAATAAAATCTTAATGCTTCTTGTCAGAATCAGTCAGCTGCATTCTTGTTAGATTTGGGGCGTGTGTCATCTGCGGTAATGTGATACGGCAGAACACAACCTCAGTGACCCAGTCCTGTCTGCTGCAGAGTTTATCTGTGGGAGCCGTTGCTGTTGTGAAGTCCTGACACATCGCGTGCTTGTGTACATTCTGACGAGCTTCTCTGGCCGCCTGGGATCTGTTATGATGTGAAAACCACAGACATCTTTTCATTGCCATCATTTCCCCAAAGGCCCGGAAATTCTCTGTAAAAAGCTGGAACGGAGTAGACGCACACAGATGAATGCAGCATGCACTCTGAGGAACACATGCTTGATCCATTAGCGTTTCTGCAGAAAAAAATGCTCTGAGAGCAAAAAGTTTATTAGAAGCTCCGCAGGCTGAAATTGTCTTCCTTCATGTTTTTATTTAAATAGTTTTTACAGTGTGCTGTGAGGAAAAGATGGTGGCTGAAAAACAATCTTAACAATAGCTCTTATGTTTGCAAAGGGACACAGATCCACCTTCACAGACAGCAGACAGACCTTATCCCTAAAAACCTGCTGGGGAAGACAACCCATCCAGCCCCATATCTGCAGAAGCTTTAACCCACAATTAACAAGGTTTTTTAACTGGTTTGTTGCAGGAAGTATCTTAAATATTTCAACATTTTTTCCGTAGAGTTCGCTTTATAATCTCTCCTCCTCCTCTGCACTGATTTTAACAAACAGTCATGGCAAAAATAATATAATGCCAACTGACAGTTCACAGGTTTTATGGTTCAGGTAAAGATAAAATCATTAGGTCTTTATCAGGTTATAAAGGTATTTAAATCTCACCTCAAGTTTACTGAGATGTTAAATCATTAGCAGTGATTTAGGTATAAGCCGGGTTCTGCTGATTAGATGCATTCATTAACTGATCATCATCAGTGTGAGCACCAGTATAACAGCAGCAGTTCAGTTTGTCAGTTTGCTTCTCTGATGTGTGTTAGCACAGTGCCAGGGTAGAAAGACATCAGCAATGACCTTAGAGAAGCAACTGCTGCTGCTCATAAACGTGGGAAGAAAGATTATCCCAAGTTAGCACGTCCGTTAGGGTCCTTCACACCCAAACAGAAAAACTTTCTCTCTGCACTTTTTAAATTGGACCAAAGTGCCTCGACATCATGCAGTTCCAACAGCTGCTTGTTTGAGCATATCACAAGAACACAAGAGCTGTTATCATTTAGTCAAAAACACACCTCACGTCTCTAATTTGCTTCCAAACTATAGATATCTGAAATGAGACTTTCTCCCTCTAAGAATCAAGATCTACTATGTTGTTTTTAGATGGGAAGGGTTAGGGTCAGAGATGTCAAACTGTGATGCTCCTGAATGGAAATGTGACGTTTTTCCCTCAAAGAAATTATGTTTGAGAAATTTGACAGGTTGAAGGAGAAAACCTCTTGTCTCTAATAACAAGATTGGAGCAGGATGAAGAACAATACTTTTGGGGCCATGTGCTCTGGACAGGTGAGACCAAAGCAGAGATGTTTGACCATAATGGACAGAACCATGATGGAGAAACCAAACACAGCAGATCAGCACAAACGCCTCATACCAACTGTGGAGGGTTGATGGTTTGGGCTTGTGTTGGAGCTGTAGAACCTGGTAACCTTGCAGTCATTGAGTGGACCATGAACTTCTCTGAATGTGAGTCCATCTGTCTGTCAGCTGAAGCTTGGTCCAAACTAGATACTCAACAGAACAATGCTCCAAACACAGCAGGAGATCTACAACAGAATGAATGAGAAAGAAAAAAAGTTGTTAAAATGGCCTAGTCAAAGTCTAGATCTTACTCCAAATTGAATGTGAGACAGCTGTACAGGAACATGCTGTTTGTCTCCAAACCTCAATAAACTGAAACAATGTTTGAAAGAAATGTTGGTCGGAGAATTAATCATAAATCCATTTTTTTCAGAAACCAGTAAATGATCTGATTTGTTGTGACCCTGCAGGTAAATCCTGAGCTTCTAAAGGCCAAGGTCTGTTTTGCTGTTGGAGAGTCTTCCATGTACATCCGGAGCATATTTCCATGCCACTGCTGGCTGCTGGTGTGAGATATTTCAGGGAACAACATGTCTGAGTGTCTACTTCGGCACTGGAGGGAGGGAGTCAATCATAACAGCAGAAATCTTCCCTGCAAGCGATTTGTCTCCACTCATGACAAGGCTCCTAAGGCTCTTATCTTCCCATGCTCTGACTCACTCCATCTATCCATGCCTCTTCTCCCACAGTTTGTCTCGTGCTCTGGTACCACATTTAACTCCCATCATCAAAGGCTGCAGTGAGATAGAGTAGAGGGATGAAGCTGTGAGGGTACACTGGTACTTCCTGCTGTTTTCTCCAGAAAGAAGAAAGAGTATCTGCACAAAGTCTCAGCTGCTCAACATCCTCTGAGAAAAAGGAGAAAGATGAAAAATGGCTTACTCCAGGCGCAGGAGGTTTCTACATCCCAGCCCCTTATTTCTTCTGTTTCCTCCTTCCTCACACACTCATTCATACTCTCCTCCTCCACCTCCTCCTCTTTGAGCAACATGAAGTGTGTCGAGAAACTGCTCAGTCGGTCTCTCCTCTTCTTCTGTTCATCCCCTGGTTGGGGGAGCTGTCAGCTGTTACCGCCGCTAAAAGGATGTCAGCTTCAGAGAGTGGGGGTGCTGAGATGGGGTCCCTACGGAGGGCAGAGGCAGTGACGGCAGCCTTGTTCCTTTGTGCTCCTGCAAATGTAGCAGCAGCGGCGGTGAGGGGAGCTGATGGAGAGAAAAACAGCTGGGGGTAAAAAGCAGCGCTGGGTGGGGAGATGAGACGGGCCGGGTCGGCTAATTAACCGTTGCAGTGGAGGTAATGGGAACTGTACTGGACCAGGTTGGTGGTCATATGGTGGTGGATTGGGGCTCAGATATTTATATCCACCCACTAATATTTACTGAAATGTCCCTTTGCAAGTTGCTCCAGGAGCACAAACCATCTGTAGCCATCAACAAGCTCCTGACTCTAGTCAAGCTGAAAAGTTGAAAACACAGCAAAACAGTCCCCCAGCATAATGCTGCCACCACCATGCCTGACAGGTAGTACTGTGTTTTTAGGTTTGAAAACCTCACCTTGATTCCTCCAAACATCCTTCTTGTCATTGTGTCCAAACTCTTCCGTCTTTGTCCTGTGTGAATATCAAAGTTTTCCCCTTCAGACATCTGGTCTGTCCATCTAAGCAGCTGCAGGTTTTGGTTCAGCTTGAAGCTGTTGGCATTGGAGCAGAAGGTAGAGGGTCTGGCTGCTGATTCTTTCCCTGCTGGTGGAGGTGCCATTACAGGAAACATGTGGGACTAATGTTCCTCTTATCTGCATCAAGCTGGTTTGGCTTCCAACATTGTTCTTCTCTGTCCTAAATCAGCAAAAGCCAACACTAAGATAAAACTTGCACTGAGGTTGAAGGAAACCTTTAGGTTGGCTGTTTGCCTCGGCTGCAAGTCAGATCATTTTTGTTTTTCTGCGGACTCCAGCAGGTTCTGATGTGCTGGATTATTTTCACTAAACAATCTGGTGTGGAACATCCTGTCACTTCCCCCACCAGTTCATAAGCAGGGAATCTGTGGTGTTTTTACAACGGAGCTACCAACTATCTGACAGATATCTGCTGCTCATTCAGCATGAACAGAAGCTCCATCACATGAGAACTTGTGTGTCTGCCAGAATCAGATAAACAGCCTGTTAACATTTACTGCATCATTAGGAAAGCATATGCAGCATGCATCAGATGTTTATGGAAATTATCTGAATGAATGTGTCATTCTTAACTGGTACTGAAATAAAACAATCAACTGCAGCTGCACCATAAGCTTTTACTACCCAGCAGCAAGCTTCAGGCACCATTCTGTCTGATATCTAACCAGTCATGGTTGGTCTCCTGCACAGATCCAGATTTTTATCATACTCCATAAGTTCTCAGTGGGGTTCAGGTCAGAACTTTGAGAGGATCATTCTACAAGCTTAATCGTATCCTGCTTTATCCATTAAACCAGTTTGGATATACAGTACAGACCAAAGGTTTGGACACACCTTCTCATTCAAAGAGTTGTCTTCATTTTCATGACTATGAATATTGTAGCTTCACACTGAAGGCATCAAAACTATGAATTAACACATGTGGAATTATATACTGAACAAAAAAGTGTGAAACAATTGAAAATATGTCTTATATTCTAGGTTCTTCAAAGTAGCCACCTTTTGCTTTGATTACTGCTCCACACACTCTTGGCATTCTGTTGATGAGTTTCAAGAGGTCGTCACCTGAAATGGTTTTCCAACAGTCTTGAAGGAGTTCCCAGAGATGCTTAGCACTTGTTGGCCCTTTTACCTTCACTCTGCGGTCCAGCTCAACCCAAACCATCTTGATTGGGTTCAGGTCCGGTGACTGTGGAGGCCAGGTCATCTGGCGCAGCACCCCATCACTCTCCTTCTTGGTCCAATAGCCCTTACACAGCCTGGAGGTGTGTTTGGGGTCATTGTCCTGTTGAAAAATAAATGATGGTCCAACTAAACACAAACCGGATGGAATAGCATGCTGCTGCAAGATGCTGTGGTAGCCATGCTGGTTCAGTATGCCTTCAATTTTGAATAAATCCCCAACAGTGTCACCAGCAAAGCACCCCCACACCATCACACCTCCTCCTCCATGCTTCACGATGGGAACCAGACATGTAGAGTCCATCCGTTCATCTCTTCTGCGCCACACAAAGACACGGTGGTTGGAACCAAAGATCTCAAACTTGGACTCATCAGACCAAAGCACAGATTTCCACTGGTCTAATGTCCATTCCTTGTGTTCTTTAGTCCAAACAAGTCTCTTCTGCTTGTTGCCTGTCCTCAGCAGGGGTTTCCTAGCAGCTATTTTACCATGAAGGCCTGATTCACACAGTCTCCTCTTAACAGTTGTTCTAGAGATGTGTCTGCTGCTAGAACTCTGTGTGGCATTGACCTGTTCTCTAATCTGAGCTGCTGTTAACCTGCGATTTCTGAGGCTGGTGACTCGGATGAACTTATCGTCCGGAGCAGAGGTGACTCTTGGTCTTCCTTTCCTCATGTGAGCCAGTTTCTTTGTAGCGCTTGATGGTTTTTGCGACTGCACTTGGGGACACTTTCAAAGTTTTCCCAATTGTTCGGACTGACTGACCTTCATTTCTTAAAGTAATGATGGCCACTCGTTTTTCTTTACTTAGCTGCTTTCTTCTTGCCTTAATACAAATTCTAACAGTCTATTCAGTAGGAATATCAGCTGTGTACTGTATCCACCTCCTGCACAACACAACTGATGGTCCCAACCCCATTTATAAGGCTTGGAATCCCACTTATTAAACCTGACAGGGCACACCTGTGAAGTGAAAACCATTTCAGGTGACGACCTCTTGAAGCTCATCAACAGAATACCAAGAGTGTGTGGAGCAGTAATCAAAGCAAAAGGTGGCTACTTTGAAGAACCTAGAATATAAGACATATTTTCAGTTGTTTCACACTTTTTTGTTCAGTATATAATTCCACATGTGTTAATTCATAGTTTTAATGCCTTCAGTGTGAAGCTACAATATTCATAGTCATGAAAATAAAGAAAACTCTTTGAATGAGAAGGTGTGTCCAAACCTTTGGTCTGTACTGTATGTTTGCAACCATTGCAACCTGCTGGAGAATTCAACTGGGCCCACGTTTCAACTATCTAGCTGTTGCTTTAAGGTAAAGTTAAAGAATCTGGAGATAGTTCTCGTTCTTCATTATTGCATCCCTTTGTGTAATGCACCACTACCACTGACAGCAAAACAGCACCAGAGCATGATACTGCCACCACCATGCTTGACAGTCAGTGCAATCTTCTTAGGACTGAAAACCTCACTTCGACTCCTGTAAACCTTCTAGTGATTGTGTCCAAACAGCTAAAGCTTTGTCGGTCAATCTTAAAGATGTTGATGTTGGAACAGAAGCACCCTCTCAGTCCAAGCTGATGTTAAACTGACCTTACTGTAGATGGACACATTGGTGTTCCAGAACTTCCCAGTTCATGGAAGGTTTTGGTCTTAAAGGTTCCTAGATTGTTCCTGAACATCCTAACCATTCTTCTCCATTTGGGTCTTCTTCCAGACCTTGGTGGACTGGTTACACACCTGACAACTTACAGGTCCTTCTCAAAATATTAGCATATTGTGATAAAGTTCATTATTTTCCATAATGTCATGATGAAAATTTAACATTTATATATTTTAGATTCATTGCACACTAACTGAAATATTTCAGGTCTTTTATTGTCTTAATACGGATGATTTTGGCATACAGCTCATGAAAACCCAAAATTCCTATCTCATAAAATTAGCATATTTCATCCGACCAATAAAAGAAAAGTGTTTTTAATACAAAAAAATGTCAACCTTCAAATAATCATGTACAGTTATGCACTCAATACTTGGTCGGGAATCCTTTGGCAGAAATGACTGCTTCAATGCGGCGTGGCATGGAGGCAATCAGCCTGTGGCACTGCTGAGGTCTTATGGAGGCCCAGGATGCTTCGATAGCGGCCTTTAGCTCATCCAGAGTGTTGGGTCTTGAGTCTCTCAACGTTCTCTTCACAATATCCCACAGATTCTCTATGGGGTTCAGGTCAGGAGAGTTGGCAGGCCAATTGAGCACAGTGATACCATGGTCAGTAAACCATTTACCAGTGGTTTAGGCACTGTGAGCAGGTGCCAGGTCGTGCTGAAAAATGAAATCTTCATCTCCATAAAGCTTTTCAGCAGATGGAAGCATGAAGTGCTCCAAAATCTCCTGATAGCTAGCTGCATTGACCCTGCCCTTGATAAAACACAGTGGACCAACACCAGCAGCTGACACTGCACCCCAGACCATCACTGACTGTGGGTACTTGACACTGGACTTCTGGCATTTTGGCATTTCCTTCTCCCCAGTCTTCCTCCAGACTCTGGCACCTTGATTTCCGAATGACATGCAGAATTTGCTTTCATCCGAAAAAAGTACTTTGGACCACTGAGCAACAGTCCAGTGCTGCTTCTCTGTAGCCCAGGTCAGGCGCTTCTGCTGCTGTTTCTGGTTCAAAAGTGGCTTGACCTGGGGAATGCGGCACCTGTAGCCCATTTCCTGCACACGCCTGTGCACGGTGGCTCTGGATGTTTCTACTCCAGACTCAGTCCACTGCTTCCGCAGGTCCCCCAAGGTCTGGAATTGGCCCTTCTCCACAATCTTCTTCAGGGTCCGGTCACCTCTTCTCGTTGTGCAGTGTTTTCTGCCACACTTTTTCCTTCCCACAGACTTCCCACTGAGGTGCCTTGATACAGCACTCTGGGAACAAGCCTATTCGTTCAGAAATGTCTTTCTGTGTCTTACCCTCTTGCTTGAGGGTGTCAATAGTGGCCTTCTGGACAGCAGTCAGGTCGGCAGTCTTACCCATGATTGGGGTTTTGAGTGATGAACCAGGCTGGGAGTTTTAAAGGCCTCAGGAATCTTTTGCAGGTGTTTAGAGTTAACTCGTTGATTCAGATGATTAGGTTCATAGCTCGTTTAGAGACCCTTTTAATAATATGCTAATTTTGTGAGATAGGAATTTTGGGTTTTCATGAGCTGTATGCCAAAATCATCCGTATTAAGACAAATAAAAGACCTGAAATATTCCAGTTAGTGTGCAATAAATCTAAAATATATAAATGTTAAATTTTCATCATGACATTATGGAAAATAATGAACTTTATCACAATATGCTAATATTTTGAGAAGGACCTGAATGTACAGCATTTGAAGTGATGATGTTGGAAAGCTGGTCGTCTAGTTTGTAGGTTCTCGTACCGTTCAGATGCAGGCAATTGGGGTTGTTTCGTAGATGATGTGATTCTGTCGCCGCTGATGTGCAGTTCCCTTCTTTACTGAGTTCTTTGAACTTTCTCTTTGTTTTGAGTGCTGGTCAGTCCATTGATACTGCTGGAGAGAAACGACCAGCTTCAGTCAGTCAGAAGATCCGGTCAGACGTTACCGGGAACCTTCAGCACGACCATCAATTCTGCAGAATGCAAGCATATATCTAAGCCTGAAGGTACCATTATGGCCCATTGCAGTTGTTTGGTGTAGAATCCTTTTAGCCTGGAAAAGCAACAGATTAAATCAATCAATAAAAGTTCAAAGTTCTGATGTGAGTGAACAGAATCTTTTATCCTGATGTTCTGTTACAATGAGCAGAACCAGCTGCTGCTAACTGACTGTCTGGTGGGTTTTCAGGACTGAACCAGAGATGACCCTTGTTTTGTCAATGAATCCTTTTCTGGACCCGGACTCGGATCGTTGCATTCAGACCTGCCAGTCCAACCCGGACCCACCCTGCAGCTCAGAGGAACGACATGCACAAGGTCCAGACTCAATCATGTCTTTATTACGTCATCTGGCAAAATCTACAGAATCATTTCTGAACAAGGTTCTCTGGTTTTAAGGAACAACTGTGCAGACGATTGAACATGACTGTGGTTCTGACTAATTGTTTTCTTCCTCGTCTGAGCAGAAGCTCCCTGTAGAAGAGCTCCTGACCAGGTTTCCATGTCAAGGATTGCCTACTTCAAGAGGAAGTTTGTTGACGATGATGAAGAGCCTCCCTTTAGCTTCCGGACCTACTGCCAGACAGTAAGTACTCCTACCTTCAGAACACACACATTACTGGAGTTAGTGTTGAGAAAATCAATTGTTCTTATGTTCTTCTAGTGTTCTGCACCACTCTCCTCACTTATCAGCACCCCTGCTGTCAGTACCGTGTATCATCTGTTTGGGCCTGCAGGACAGCTCTCAGTTTACTCCTGTGACATCTCAGCAGGTTGGAGCAGATGGACAGAGTGATATCTGACCATTCTTCTCTAGATGGTCCCGAGTTCTGGGTCCTCTCTATTGCACTCAGGTTTTTCTACATGTTTTAGGTCTAGGGACTGAGATGACCATGGAAGAGGGTTGATTTAGTGTCTTCTGAACCATCTCCGTTGATGTGTGAATTGTAGCCTCAGTTTCCTGTTCTTAGCTGGTAGGAGTGGTACCTGGTGTTCTTCTGTTGCTGTAACCCATGGGTTTCAAGGTTCCACATGTTGAACCTGGAGATATGGTGTTCTGTAGACCTCGGCTGTAACCAGTTCTTATCTTAGCTATTGTTGGCTTTCTATTATCTGGAACCAGTCGACCCATTCTCCTCTGACATGAACAAGGTCATCGATAGAGATACTTTTTAACCAATTTGGACAATAAACTGAATCTAACTGCACTGTCTGATGCTTGAACTTAAACCTAAAGTGCTTCAACACAGTTTCAGGATGTGCTGACATGTGCGACCAGGTGGTTTTAGCTTGTCTAGATTTATTCTTCTAACTGATTAACTTTCAGCTGAATTATTCAGAAGGATGACACGCTAATGTTTGGAAATCATTGCATTACAACAGGTGAGTGTAAACTTCAGATGTAGATAGTCTGATGGTTGTTATAGAAACCTGGTGACCCAAGATCCCACTCTTTGCTGCAAGTCTCCAACAGAGAGCTTTGGGGATGTTTTTACCTTCCTTGCTGTCTGGTGGAAGATAAACTCAATTCCTTCGTGTTCTTCCCAGGTCCAGTTGGATTCCGCTGTTTATTGTTGCTCTAACTGTCAATATGGGCTCTTTGGGCCAGCAGTTCTCTTGTCTTTCCTATTATGAAGAGTTGTACATGCCCCTTTTCCTTTAGTACCTACTCAGCACGGTTCGTCTTGGGTCAGTTCTACTCTACACAGTTTGGTTTGTTTCCATTAAGTACCATCTCAATGTGGTTCAATGCGTCATCATAGCAAGGCGGTATCGTGATGTGATTCATAGAGACACAAACACAACAACAATGGATGACCTGCTGCTCTGTGGCTGCTGTCAGACTTAGAGGCAGGCAGCAAGACGAGGCATCTGGATCAGTACAGGAGGGAGAGGGAAGCCCGGGAGTGGTACCAGCTGGAGGATGTGTGAGTGTAACCTAACGCTACCTAATGCAGCCTGCTATAGTGGTAATATACTCAAAAAGCAGAGCGTTCAACAATATAATGGTTGATGATATTAATTGTTGACATATGTTATGACTAGTGATGCCACTCACTTCCCAATCAGTGACTGACAGTCTACTGACGTGGCGTTTTCAGTCAGGGTCGGTAGAGCCGGGCGATAAAACGATAGCCATGTATATCTCAATATAATTTTTCCTCGATAGACTCATGAGAGAGGGTTGATATAGACCTTCAATTTACAAATTACATGAATAGCCAATGATAGTAAAAGTTGCTTCGCGCTGGACCAATCATGTGGCTGGAATAGAGCCACACAAAGACAGCACTGTAGCAACCAGACGTGCTAACAGCTAATGTTTGTGCAGCTGTAGCCTCTTAACAACTGAACTGGAAGGACATCGCTGAAAAAAGAGAAGAAAATGAGTGCCCCAAAAGAAGAAAAGACAGAAGACCCAGCAAATGACATCGTTGAGTAGAAGGGTCTGAGCAGTTTAGACGTGGAGGTATTTTGGCTATTTAAAGTCGGATAAAAAAAACAAAACAAGTAGCGTACATTGCAAATTACGTCAAGAGTATGCTTCGACAAAGTCGGGGAATACCAGCGATCTGTTTTACCCTCTGAACCAGCACCACACGCAGGATGTAAAACTTTACAATCCCAGACGAGAGCGAGTGCTAAAAAAAAGTCTTCACTGAGAATAAAGTGTACTAGAGTCAAATTATTTAATTGTGTCACAAACCTCGCAATAAAACTGATTCTGATTTTATTTATGTAAAACAGTTGAATAATGTTGCCAAAGTAGTGATATGTTTAATATCTTGAAATATATCGATATCGACTGATATAAAAAATATTATTGTGATAAGATGTTTTTCCATATCGCCCAGCGCTACAGGTGGGCATGGTTGGAACTGCAAGCAAGCAGGTAGCAAAAAATGGAAGAGCCCAAAAAGCAAGTAGAACCGTACCGGACCGCACTGAGTAGGGACTGGTGGAGTTAAGAGGGCATTAGAGAATGGACTTTAGAACGTCATTGACCACCAACTCAGGGTTTGTTGACACGCAGGTTAACTTTAAAAAGTATTATTATTGAAATTATTATTATTTAAATAATTCTTATTAATAATAAGAATTATTGTCAAGTGTGAAATTTATCTTAAGGCTTTTTCCACATCCTAAGGAGGGGTGCCAATAAGAATGGAGGGTGCTGTATCTGACTTTATGACCTAATACGGTTTCAAGTAACGTACCGCTTTCACTCAGGTCGCCCCGGGTTTGGAGGAGCGTGCTCACGTGCTCCGAGTCTCTCTGGAGAAGATGCGGTTCATCGACGACCCCGAAGTGTTCCTTCGGCGCTCCGTCCTCGTTAACAACCTCCTTCGCCGTCTGCGAGCAGAGATCCTGCTGCAGAGCGCCGACTGGTGCTTTCCACCCAACGCGGCACTTGCCAGCGCCCCCTGCATTCTGCCGCCCAGTGCCGGCTCTGCCCACCAACTTCTCCATAGAGCTGTGCCCGCCCGGATCTGCCTCCCGCCCCAGGCCGGACCGCCCCTCCGAAAGCGTTTCCGGATGGTTCGTGTCGGACAGGGGGATTTTCGCCCAGACTGTGCCCAGACATGCTGCTGTGTCTACGCGGCGGCAGCTGCAGGACACTACCTCCACCTCCCGTTCTCCATGTACGATGCAGCTCTCTCCACCTGCTCGTCCACACCCAGCACGTCACTTCTTCAGTTGGCTGGACACAGCAAACTAGGTCTGACTGTGGCTGTGGATGACGAAGCGGAGGAAGATGCTGAGGAGGAGGAGGAAGACAATGAGGAGGAGGAGGGAGAGAGGGAGGCGTTGGAGGATGATGAACCAAGACAAGAAAGGGCTTCTGCTGCTGTTCAGGACAGGTTGAGCCATAAAAGCAGGACTAAGACAGTGCCCAGTCATAAAGACATGAGGACAGATGACAGCTCCATGGCAGAAACTGTAGAAGAAGAAGGAGAGCAGGAAGAAGAGGAGGAGGAAGAGCAGGTTGTTGGACCTTGTTCATGTTCTTCAGAAAGAGATCTCCACAGATTTAGCTTCTGGCATCGTAGAACTCATAGACAATAACTGAAGATCCATCTACCATGATGCTAACGCTCTGATATTCTCTCAGACTGTCTGGGGACATATCTCCAAAACATCTTCTGTCCTAGCTGCAGGTGACGCCTCACTAGACTGTCTCCAAGACCAGGCGGGTCTTGAACTGGGCTCTCTGCCAGGGCGGCGGTCCCGCTCCAGGACCCTAAACCGTTCTCTAAACAATGGGTTGTGTATGTGGAAGCGTGCTATGATAATGTAGCATTTTAATACTTGATTTGAAGCTATTTTTTAAGCTAGTGAGCAGTGAGGCTGTGTCAGGATGCGACTGTGCTGCAGTGGTGCCACCATGTGCACAATTCTCATTACTTTACAGCAACGCAATCATCAGAGAACCATTTAAAGTGCCTTAGCATTCTGGGCTTACATGTGCTGTACTGTTTCATAGCATCCAATTGATACTAACTGGACCAGGACAGAGGCATGTCTGGACATCTTGATTCAGATGTTTTTAGATTTCTAGCCATTCACTGTTAGATTAAACTGTTTAATGTCCCCTGTTCTTCATTCTTATGGAAAAAATATGGAGCTCCACAGGAATTAAGGTTTACAGTCTTGAGTAAACCTGGTTCAATTTGGACCTCCATAACTCAGCCAATCTTTTCCATCAGAACCATCATCCAAAGTTTAAACGGGTCACAGAAAGTTGGACTTTACCTGACTCAATTTACAGTTTTTTACAATCACAGTTTAAATTTTAGGATTTCTTTTTAATTCTGTAGAAACTGGACCTGAAGGTTCTGTTTAATCTGTCAGATCTCCTACAGGAAATACAGAAAACACATAAAACATCTTATGTGGGACCACCAGAAGGTTCTGACTATCATTGTTTCAGAACTGTCTTGATGTGAATCTATATTTTCTCACAGGCTCAGTTTGAGGATTATTCAGCTTTCTGAGCTTGTTTTGCCTGCCTGATACTCATCTTTTTTGCTCACCAGAAAAAGGCGGGAATCACCATAGCAGCTAGTAACTCAGCATTTTCTGGACATCTGGTTTACTCAGCGACTTCTTTCTTATCGTCGCCCTTTTTTCCGCCACATGGACCCTGCTTGACTTTGCAGGATTTAGTATTCCCAGTCCAAAAAAATATGAAGGCAAACAGGAAGAGGTTTCCTGGCCTTTCAAACTAAAAGCAAGGCGGTGCTTTAAATTTAAAAGTCAGTATCTCATATTGCAGTTTGCTACAGAAGCAGGTTGTAAATGTCTGATGAGCCTGGAAAGAGAAATGTGAGGTATGTTGGTGTTTCTGGCAGCAGCTGCTCTTCTGATTATTAAATCAATTAATCTGTAACACCTTAAAATATGTTTACACTCTCACTCTAAATTGGATTATGAATATGAGACACAGTAAGGATATGAAGAATAATTGCATATTTTCATTTAAATCAGGTTAGGACATAAATATCTATCCTGAAAGTGTTGCCTCTGTTACCACAGCATGGAGTGTTTCCTGTCCTCTGACACTTTAAATGAAGTCATAATGATTGGAGAAAATTGTTGGGTAATTAAACAGCCTCTTCAATGTGATGATCATTGATTTCTGTTTTCTTTCCTGTTTTTACTGCTCATTTAGGATATCTGATGTACAAAATGATAATAATGACAGCGGATATTTCAGCCAGCTGATGAGTTCAGTGTTTTATTTACATTTTCTAAACTTGGAGAAAATAAAGTTGTTATTAGTGGTAAAAGACATGAGAGTATGAGAGCAATATTTGTTTCTGAGACAAAAACAACAACATGTAACTGCATTTTCTGGTATTAAACATAAGAGAAGAGCAGCTGTGCTCTGCTCATTTTGTGATGTTCAGTATTAGTGAATCAGTAAAAGAAATGTTTAAAAAGATGTTGCATCCTGGTGTGTTCCTTCACGCTGCAGCAGAGTGCAGCAGGACTGCTCAGGTTATGTTGATCCGACTTCACAGCGTATCTGATGTTCCTGGGAAATCCGCTCCAGGTAACCAAAACTCTGCCCACCTGCTTTTATTCCAGCCATTAGATAAAGGTGGGGCAGTTTAAAAACAGGCATACTGGAATAGAGGTTAAATGTCCCTTGTATTCAGTGGTGTGTGGTCTTCTTAACCAGTGATTTGTTAGGTTCTGGGCAGGTTCTGTGCGTTGTTGCCATGTGTTGGATGAAAGCTTTGAGGGTGAAGGTAGGAGATAAAATCAAGTGTCTGAACATCCTGACAGCATTGCCGTGAGGAAAGGATGGACGACGATCTGTTGTCGACTCTTCTGCTGCAGGGATCATCTGATCCCCCCAGAACCCCGCCCCCCAAGTTACTGTCATTACATTATTATCCTCGACAAAAACAGTTTCTCAGAGTTCCTGAGTTCCACCATCTAATGACCAAACACAGATCTAGATTAGGACTGGGTCACACCTCCACCTGTTCACAGCCCTGAATGCTAACCATGTTACATCATTACACCATGTCATTTAGAGGCACTTTAACAATCAATAAAATACATGTGATGATAAATTACTATATATGTTACTGAGTTACAGTTAGGTCCATAAAGGTCACTAGTGGGGCAACGAGGACATGTTAGTCACTAGCTCGACCCTCTATTTAGCTCAGTGTTTGTGTCGTTGTTGCTTGACAATCCAAACATGACCCCTAATGATACCACATGATGTGTTGTGGTCACATGTTCCAATGTGTGATTGGCTGTATAATCACCTGGGGGGACACGTCAGGGCTACAGAGTAGGTTTTAGAAACCTGAGGCCACCTCCTTTGTTTAGTGTTGGCTTTTTTTTTTGCGGCACTAGTGGCCGTTATTTTCCCAGTATTATTTGACAGGAGATAGACAGGAAATGGGACTGAAGAGAGGGGAAGACATGCGGCAAATGTCGCCACGTCAAGGACTAAAACCTCTGTACATGGTTCACACACTTAACCCCCTACTCCACCAGCGCCGCGCCCTAGTGTTGGTTTTTCATGTTTAAACATAGATGGCTTCTTTCGCTCCTCTCTCCAACCACCTTTCTTCAGAAGCCCTCCTGATGAGAGGTGAAACATATTGAAGAAACCAGAGAAGAAGTCCAGTTGCCTTCTAGTGAAGCATTCAGAATTATCATGTTCTGGATGACTGAGAATCTACACCAGCCTGATTTGGATGTACAGAATATTTTGGTCCAGAGCAGCGATGGAGATGATTTAATTTGTAAGGAGCTAGAAAATCTATAATGACCACGAGGAGCCACAGGTTGTGGTATTAGTGATAGCGTTATTGGGCAGTTACTGGACCTTCTGACGGTTAGAACTCTGTTTGAAAATAAGCAAGTACTGATGTCTACAGCCTCTGGGGCTGGCTCCTGGGCTTGTTTTGGGTCATTGTCATGCCTCTGGTTCTCCACTTTGCTGCCTAACCCACATGTTCATTTAATAAAGTCAGATGTTCAACAGAGGTAACATTCAGTCTTCCAACAAATCTGCCCCGACACTACATTGAGACCAGACCCACTATTTACAGTACACGTTAATTAAGTCTTGAATTACATTACATAAATTATGTTTTTAATACATTTTTTTGATTCCATTGTTTTTTTATGTATTCGTTTATTTGAGAAATGTACCTCCATCGGTTTTGGCTGAGGACTCTGGGTGTTCTGGTCACTGAGACAAAGCGCCTTCATCAAATGTTTACCGTATTTCTAACATTTAAAGCCTAATACTTAAGTAAAAAGAAAGCTAAGTATAAAATACAAGCTAAATCTTACAATAAATAGCAATCAACAAAAAAAAAGAAATACACACAGTTAAATAGTGAAGCTGAAACTAACTTCACAAAGTACTAAATAGACATGTAAAGCATGAGGTAGCAATATTAAGGACTACCTCATACTTTACATGTCTATTTAGTACTTTGTGAAGTTAGTTTCAGCTCCACTGTATATTTCCTCAGGTCTGAAATTTGGACCTAATATTGCTCACATTCAATTATTTTTCAAATATATTTTAAGAGAAATGGCACATTTTCATTACTTAGCCCTCTGTTCACAGTACAATAATTTTGGTTCTGGGCGACAGAACCTCTGATCCGATGAGTTGAAAACATGACATCAGTATATTTAGTATGTACTTTTGATTCTAGGAAATAAAATAAGAGCAGACAAGATAAAATTCATCGTTCTCGCAGTTCAGACCAAACACCTGTAATTAACTCACATATCCTATAAACTGAACAATACTGGCTGTGATGTCATCATGGGAACAAAAAGCATATTTATGCTAAACTGAGGAAACTTTTGCAGCCTCTTGTTAGTTTGACCCATTAGTTCCTGACAGACTGCAGGAATAAATTCTTGTTCTGAAAAACGTTCCTGTGTGGAACTCTGGGCTGCAGTTGGTCCTCTACAGTGGTGATCACCGACCCATCTGTTGTATTTGTGTTCAGAGAGTCAGCTTATCAGAACGTCCTGTTTGGGTCACTGCGTACA
The DNA here is from genome assembly GCF_021462225.1 of Girardinichthys multiradiatus. NCBI lineage: Eukaryota > Metazoa > Chordata > Actinopteri > Cyprinodontiformes > Goodeidae > Girardinichthys > Girardinichthys multiradiatus. Next base: position 967,106 of record NC_061811.1, read on the forward strand.
GACAGGACGAAAGATGTTGTCCTCCTTCTGTTTGTCTCCGTCCTTTCGCTCCTTTTCCAAGACAGGGACACACACACACACACACACAGACACACACACACACACACACACACACACACAGACACACACACACACACACACACACACACACACACACACACACACACACACACACACACACACACACACACACACACAGACACACACACACAGACACACACACACACACACACACAGACATTGTTGGTCGAGCACTGAGAGGGAGGGGGGGATTACCATCTTTTGTCAACAAGGAACTTTGGCAGCTCAGTGTTGCCATGGGAACTGTCTGTTGCCGACGACTGCTTTTGCATCACAAGGTCTACAAATTGGCTCCAGAACCTTGGAAATCCGAC